>NW_027029574.1:0-1033 GCF_034236695.1 Oncorhynchus nerka
CAGGCCTGTTGTCGTGGCCGAGTGGTTAAGGCGATGGACTAGAAATCCATTAGGATCTTCCTGCGCAGGTTCGAATCCTACCGACAACGAAATTGAATTTTCTTGACCCCTCCGGAGGTTGAAGTTTCGTCGTGTTTCTTATACCAATCATATCCTCTCAGATCTCCACAAGTACATAGGGATTAGTTGTCCATTTGGGACAGGATCCCACCTCACACCTTTACACACCTGGTTATCCATCCTTCTAGCTCTATAGTCCACAGTAGCATAGGTTACAGGTTTGTAGTCAAGCCACAGATTTCAGGTGAGATCCCATGATACACTCAACAATACAACAACACGATTCTCATGAATAACCATTAACCTCATAGTCCACCAATGCCGGATCCGGTATCGTGACTACAGCTCAAGCTCATTAGCATAACGCACAATGCGAAAAAATATTCCTAAAAATATTTAAACTCCACACATTAACAAGTAAAATAGCTCAAATGAAAGATAAACAAGTTGTTTATCTACCCAGCAAGTCAGATTTCTAAAATGTTTTACGGCGAAAACATAGCACATATTTATATTAGATCACCACCGAAACAAAAGGCAAGCGGCAGCCATTTTGTCCCAGAAAAAAATAAAATTTAAAAGTAGGATTAAAAAATAAATAATTCACTAACCTTTTGAAAATCTTCATCAGATGACAGTAATATTACATGTTACACAGTACATGCTACTCAAATGTCAGGAGAAATGATGATAGCTCCGACAGATAACGTCAGATAACAAGCAATAAACATGACTAAATATACATGTTCTGCATATTTTTACAAAGATACACTTCTTCTTAATGCAACCGCTGTATTACATTTATTTTTAACGTTACAGACATCGTTCACTTGGCTATACTAGGAGTCGGCGCTCCGATATTAGCAGTACGTTTGGAGTCCACAGAAACCCAAAATAACCACATAAATATTCCCATACCTTTGATGTTCTTCCATCAGAAGACGTAGAAGGAGTCATACTTACCCAATAAATC
>NW_027029575.1:0-1036 GCF_034236695.1 Oncorhynchus nerka
CTACCAGTGAGGTATGCTGCAGCGACAACAGTAGATAAATCGGGGAAAGGAAGGCCTCTACATCTAGAACAGTAGAGAGGGTGATGAGAGACTACCAGTGAGGTATGCTGCAGCGACAACAGTAGATAAATCGGGGAAAGGAAGGCCTCTACATCTAGAACAGTAGAGAGGGTGATGAGAGACTACCAGTGAGGTATGCTGCAGCGACAACAGTAGATAAATCGGGGAAAGGAAGGCCTCTACATCTAGAACAGTAGAGAGGGTGATGAGAGACTACCAGTGAGGTATGCTGCAGCGACAACAGTAGATAAATCGGGAAAGGAAGGCCTCTACATCTAGAACAGTAGAGAGGGTGATGAGAGACTACCAGTGAGGTATGCTGCAGCGACAACAGTAGATAAATCGGGAAAGGAAGGCCTCTACATCTAGAACAGTAGAGAGGGTGATGAGAGACTACCAGTGAGGTATGCTGCAGCGACAACAGTAGATAAATCGGGGAAAGGAAGGCCTCTACATCTAGAACAGTAGAGAGGGTGATGAGAGACTACCAGTGAGGTATGCTGCAGCGACAACAGTAGATAAATCGGGAAAGGAAGGCCTCTACATCTAGAACAGTAGAGAGGGTGATGAGAGACTACCAGTGAGGTATGCTGCAGCGACAACAGTAGATAAATCGGGAAAGGAAGGCCTCTACATCTAGAACAGTAGAGAGGGTGATGAGAGACTACCAGTGAGGTATGCTGCAGCGACAACAGTAGATAAATCGGGAAAGGAAGGCCTCTACATCTAGAACAGTAGAGAGGGTGATGAGAGACTACCAGTGAGGTATGCTGCAGCGACAACAGTAGATAAATCGGGGAAAGGAAGGCCTCTACATCTAGAACAGTAGAGAGGGTGATGAGAGACTACCAGTGAGGTATGCTGCAGCGACAACAGTAGATAAATCGGGGAAAGGAAGGCCTCTACATCTAGAACAGTAGAGAGGGTGATGAGAGACTACCAGTGAGGTATGCTGCAGCGACAACAGTAGATAAAT
>NW_027029576.1:0-1038 GCF_034236695.1 Oncorhynchus nerka
AGTACAGAGTCAATGTGGAGGCTGTATACAGGAAGTACCAGTACAGAGTCAATGTGGAGGCTATATACAGGAGGTACCAGTACAGAGTCAATGTGGAGGCTATATACAGGAGGTACCAGTACAGAGTTAATGTGGAGGCTATATACAGGACTACCAGTACAGAGTTAATCTGGAGGCTATATACAGGGGGAGGCTATAGTACAGAGTACCAGTACAGGTTAATGTGGACTATTATACAGGGGTACCAGTACAGAGTCAATGTGGAGGCTATATACAGGAGGGGGTACCAGTACAGAGTCAATGTGGAGGCTATATACAGGAGGTACCAGTACAGAGTTAATACCTGGTTAAGGCTATATACAGGAGGTACCAGTACAGAGTTAATGTGGAGGCTATATACAGGAGGTACCAGTACAGAGTCAATGTGGAGGCTATATACAGGAGGTACCAGTACAGAGTTAATGTGGAGGCTATATACAGGGGTACCAGTACAGAGTAATGGAGGCTATATACAGGAGGTACCAGTACAGAGTCAATGTGGAGGCTATATACAGGAGATACCAGTACAGAGTCAATGTGGAGGCTATATACAGGAGGGTACCAGTACAGAGTCACCGGGAGGCTGTATACAGGAAGTACCAGTACAGAGTCAATGTGGAGGCTATATACAGGAGGTACCAGTACAGAGTCAATGTGGAGGCTATATACAGGAGGTACCAGTACAGAGTCAATGTGGAGGCTATATACAGGAGGTACCAGTACAGAGTTAATGTGGAGGCTGTATACAGGAGGTACCAGTACAGAGTTAATGTGGAGGCTATATACAGGAGATACCAGTACAGAGTTAATGTGGAGGCTATATACAGGAGGTACCAGTACAGAGTTAATCTGGAGGCTATATACAGGAGGTACCAGTACAGAGTTAATCTGGAGGCTATATACAGGAGGTACCAGTACAGAGTAATGTGGAGGCTATATACAGGAAGCTACCAGTACAGAGTCAATGTGGGGAGGCTGTATACAGGAAGTACCAGTACA
>NW_027029577.1:0-1039 GCF_034236695.1 Oncorhynchus nerka
TCTCTTCTTTAACGGTACTACGTTGTTTACTGTAGACTCCTCTCTTCTTTAACGGTACTACGTTGTTTACTGTAGACTCCTCTCTTCTTTAACGGTACTACGTTGTTTACTGTAGACTCCTCTCTTCTTTAACGGTACTACGTTGTTTACTGTAGACTCCTCTTCTTTAACGGTACTACGTTGTTTACTGTAGACTCCTCTCTTCTTTAACGGTACTACGTTGTTTACTGTAGACTCCTCTCTTCTTTAACGGTACTACGTTGTTTACTGTAGACTCCTCTCTTCTTTAACGGTACTACGTTGTTTACTGTAGACTCTCTCTTCTTTAACGGTACTACGTTGTTTACTGTAGACTCCTCTCTTCTTTAACGGTACTACGTTGTTTACTGTAGACTCCTCTCTTCTTTAACGGTACTACGTTGTTTACTGTAGACTCCTCTCTTCTTTAACGGTACTACGTTGTTTACTGTAGACTCCTCTCTTCTTTAACGGTACTACGTTGTTTACTGTAGACTCCTCTTCTTTAACGGTACTACGTTGTTTACTGTAGACTCCTCTCTTCTTTAACGGTACTACGTTGTTTACTGTAGACTCCTCTCTTCTTTAACGGTACTACGTTGTTTACTGTAGACTCCTCTCTTCTTTAACGGTACTACGTTGTTTACTGTAGACTCCTCTCTTCTTTAACGGTACTACGTTGTTTACTGTAGACTCCTCTCTTCTTTAACGGTACTACGTTGTTTACTGTAGACTCTCTCTTCTTTAACGGTACTACGTTGTTTACTGTAGACTCCTCTCTTCTTTAACGGTACTACGTTGTTTACTGTAGACTCCTCTTCTTTAACGGTACTACGTTGTTTACTGTAGACTCCTCTCTTCTTTAACGGTACTACGTTGTTTACTGTAGACTCCTCTCTTCTTTAACGGTACTACGTTGTTTACTGTAGACTCCTCTCTCTTTAACGGTACTACGTTGTTTACTGTAGACTCCTCTCTCTTTAACGGTACTACGTTGTTTACTGTAGACTCCTCTCTTCTT
>NW_027029578.1:0-1042 GCF_034236695.1 Oncorhynchus nerka
AGCATCAGAGACTATGGCGAACTGTCTAGGTGTTACAGCATCATAGACTATGGAGAACTCTCTAGGTGTAACAGCATCAGAGACTATGGCGAACTCTCTAGGTGTAACAGCATCAGAGACTATGGAGAACTCTCTAGGTGTAACAGCATCAGAGACTATGGAGAACTCTCTGTGTTACAGCATCAGAGACTATGGAGAACTCTCTGTGTTACAGCATCAAAGACTATGGAGAACTCTCTAGGTGTAACAGCATCAGAGACTATGGAGAACTATCTGTGTAACAGCATCAAAGACTATGGAGAACTCTCTAGGTGTTACAGCATCAGAGACTATGGAGAACTCTCTAGGTGTTACAGCATCAGACTATGGAGAACTCTCTAGGTGTAACAGCATCAGAGACTATGGAGAACTCTCTAGGTGTAACAGCATCAGCGACTATGGAGAACTCTCTAGGTGTTACAGCATCAGACTATGGAGAACTCTCTAGGTGTTACAGCATCAGACTATGGAGAACTCTCTAGGTGTTACAGCATCAGACTATGGAGAACTCTCTAGGTGTAACAGCATCAGACTATGGAGAACTCTCTAGGTGTTACAGCATCAAAGACTATGGAGAACTCTCTGTGTTACAGCATCAGAGACTATGGAGAACTCTCTAGGTGTAACAGCATCAGACTATGGAGAACTCTCTAGGTGTAACAGCATCAGACTATGGAGAACTCTCTAGGTGTAACAGCATCAGACTATGGAGAACTCTCTAGGTGTTACAGCATCAGACTATGGAGAACTCTCTAGGTGTAACAGCATCAAAGACTATGGAGAACTCTCTAGGTGTAACAGCATCAGAGACTATGGAGAACTCTGTGTTACAGCATCAAAGACTATGGAGAACTCTCTAGGTGTAACAGCATCAAAGACTATGGAGAACTCTCTAGGTGTGACAGCATCAGAGACTATGGAGAACTCTCTCTGTGTTACAGCATCAGAGACTATGGAGAACTCTCTGTGTTACAGCATCAGAGACTATGGAGAACTCTCTGTG
>NW_027029579.1:0-1042 GCF_034236695.1 Oncorhynchus nerka
ACCTTTAATCCCAGAGAAATGGCCATAACTCAAAAACCGTTGAGGCCTAGACGCCATCTTGTTCGGGGCCAACTGCCCATTATGCCAAACCTACGCTCACCAAGTTTCGGCTTCGAAATATTTTCCGTTTTCGAGATAAGGCCCCGTCGTGATTCGTGATGTTTTGTCCAATAGCAATATGATTGCTTATGCCCTGTTGTGGGATTTTCCGGGACAGCGGAAAAATGACCAAAATGTGATTATTTTATCAAACGGAAACCGAATGTCCGACAAAGTTAATTTGATGACTTCCCGGTAGGTCCGGCCCTGCCGCTCGGCCCGACGCCATCCGCAAATTTTACAAAAGTTTTCGGACGTCTAGTAAGGGACCGTACATTTGCAATATGGACTTTCTCACTAACCATACAGCAAATGGCAAAATGTTCCCTTAACCTCTTACGTCGACCCGACACGCATGCGTCCCATTTAGCCATCTGGAAATGCAAATGCAAATGCGCTACGCTAAATGCTAATAGCACTCGTTAAAACTCAAACGTTCATTAAAACACACATGCAGGGTACTGAATTAAAGCTACACTCGTTGTCAATCCAGCCAACAAGTCAGATTTTTAAAATGCTTTTCGTCGAAAGCATGAGAAGCTATTATCTGATAGCATGCAACATCCCGAAATACCCGAAAGGGACGTAAACAAAATAATTAGCATAGCCGGCGCTACACAAAACGCAGAAATAAAATATAAAACATTCATTATCTTTGACGATCTTTTTTGTTGGCACTCCTAGACTTCCCATAAACATCACTATTGGGTCTTTTTTCCGATTAATTCGGTCCATATATACCCTAAATATCGATCTATGGAAAGTGTGTGATCAAGGAAAAACAGCTTTTTAAAACGCAACGTCATTTTTTAAAATAAAAAAAGTTGACGATAAACTTTCACAAAACACTTCGAAATACTTTTGTAATCCAACTTTAGGTATTAGTAAACGTTAATAATCTATCAAATTGATCACGGGGCGATGTGTATTCAATAGCTCCACG
>NW_027029580.1:0-1042 GCF_034236695.1 Oncorhynchus nerka
AGATATGACAGCTTGTTACACAAAGGAAAAGGGGCGGGTTTTGAGTGAAAGAGCGGGAAACTGGGGAACAAAGGGAAGAAGCTATGCTATCGTAAATACAGTATCTTATGCATTCTAAATTACCTCCCATTTGGAAAAGGAACATGCAATAAATCTTTAGCTCTCTGAGCTGCGCTTCAGTAGGTTGGTGGTAGATGGAAGACCGTGTTGCCAAACCGAGTCCTTTGTCCTTTGAAGAATGTCTCTGGTGGTCACTTGAATAAATTGTAGTAAAGTCGTTGTGTGGTAGATGGGATACTCTGTCTGTTCCTACCTAACCTGCGTTTGCAGCTGCGATCGCTAACTCAACGGCTAGGAGCCATCACTTCTGTTGTGAATAAGAGTTCAAAGTTCATACCATTCGCAACCAAAGCTCATGCTGATGTTGGCTTCTTCTGTAGTTTTATCTGAACCATTCTGACATAGGATCGTCATCCTACCTCATTGGAACAGGAAGTTATGTTGTCGTCAAGGCTTTATATGGGAAGGGAGAAAAGGGGTGTGTGTCATAGTTTACAACCTCTGTCTCTTCACGTAGGCAGGCCACTGAGTGAGCAGCCCTAACTTGTGAAAACCCACATTTTAGACGCTAAAATCACATTTCATCCCACAAATAATTTCATATTCAAACATTTAAATTGAACAATTTAATGTGAATCTGATAACTCTGATGTATAGACTTTCCACTGTAGAGTTTGTCATCTTATCATTGATGAGAATGTCTCAAATGACAACCGAACTGACATCATATTCATTAAGTACCACCGCATATGTTCAATTGTTCGGATTATCAGAATATAGTTAATTTCCCCCCACATACTGAGGTTCACAGAATCTCTATGTTAACCAAGGTTTTTTAAATTTAACCTCAGTAGGTTAGAGAAGGGAAAAGGGGGTAAGAGGTATTTATGACTGTCATAAACCTATCCCCCAGGCTTTACTCAAAGCCAGTGGTATGTCATTAGTAAAGATTGAAAAAAGTACGGGAGGGGTGGACCCTCAG
>NW_027029581.1:0-1044 GCF_034236695.1 Oncorhynchus nerka
TCAATGTGGAGGCTGTATACAGGTATTACCGGTACAGAGTCAATGTGGAGGCCATATACAGGAGGTACCGGAACAGAGTCAATGTGGAGGCTGTATACAGGAGGTACCGGTACAGAGTCAATGTGGAGGCTATATACAGGAGGTACCGGTACAGAGTCAATGTGGAGGCTGTATACAGGTATTACCGGTACAGAGTCAATGTGGAGGCCATATACAGGAGGTACCGGTACAGAGTCAATGTGGAGGCTGTATACAGGAGGTACCGGTACAGAGTCAATGTGGAGGCTGTATACAGGTATTACCGGTACAGAGTCAATGTGGAGGCTGTATACAGGTATTACCGGTACACAGTCAATGTGGAGGCTGTATACAGGTATTACCGGTACACAGTCAATGTGGAGGCCATATACAGGAGATACCAGTACAGAGTCAATGTGGAGGCTATATACAGGAGGTACCGGTACAGCGTCAATGTGGAGGCTACATACAGGAGGTACCATTACAGAGTCAATGTGGAGGCCATATACAGGAGGTACCAGTACAGAGTCAATGTGGAGGGTATATACAGGAGGTACCAGTACAGAGTCAATGTGGAGGATATATACAGGAGGTACCGGTACAGAGTCAATGTGGAGGGTATAGACAGGACGTACCAGTACAGAGTCAATGTGGAGGATATATACAGGAGGTACCGGTACAGAGACAATGTGGAGGCTATATACAGGAGGTACCGGTACAGCGTCAATGTGGAGGCTATATACAGGAGGTACCGGTACAGCGTCAATGTGGAGGCTACATACAGGAGGTACCATTACAGAGTCAATGTGGAGACTATATACAGGAGGTACCAGTACAGAGTCAATGTGGAGGGTATATACAGGAGGTACCAGTACAGAGTCAATGTGGAGGCTATATACAGGATGTACCGGTACAGAGACAATGTGGAGGCTATATACAGGAGGTACCAGTACAGAGTCAATGTGGAGGATATATACAGGATGTACCGGTACAGAGACAATGTGGAGGCTATATACAGGATGTACC
>NW_027029582.1:0-1046 GCF_034236695.1 Oncorhynchus nerka
GTATAAAGGTGGTATAAAGGTGGGTATAAAGGTGGGCATAAAGGTGATATAATGGTGGGCATAAGGTGGGTATAAAGGTGATATAAAGGTGGGTATAAAGGTGATATAAAGGTGGGTATAAAGGTGATATAAAGGTGGGTATAAAGGTGGGCATAAAGGTGGGTATAAAGGTGAGTATAAAGGTGGGCATAAAGGTGGGTATAAAGGTGGGCATAAAGGTGAGTATAATGGTATAAAGGTGGGTATAAAGGTGGGCATAAAGGTGGTATAAAGGTGGGCATAAAGGTTGGTGCATAAAGGTGGGTATAAAGGTGGAGTATAAAGGTGGGCGATTATAAAGGTGGGCATAAAGGTGGGTCATAAAGGTTGGTATAAAGGTGGGTATAAAGGTGTTGGTGGGCATACCTAGGATAGGTGATAAAGGTGATAAATGGTCACGGTGTATAAAGGTTGGTATAAAGGTGGGTCTAAAGGTGGGCATAAAGGTGAGTGCACTACAATGTTGGTATACAGGTCGGCTCAGGTGGGTAAGAGCGTCTGGCCTAAATGGTGGAAAGTATAAATGTAGGACATAGTATAAGGTGGAGTATAAGGTGGGCATACAGGTGGGCATAAAGGTGATTCTCACGTGTATAAAGAGTTAGTATAAGGTGTCATAAAGGTGGGCATCAAGTTGTAAGCGGTGGGTATAAAGCGTGGGCATAAAGGTTGGTATAAAGGTGGGTATAAAGGTGGTATAAAGGTGGGTATAAAGGTGGGCATAAAGGTGGGTATAAAGGTTGGTATAAAGGTGAGTATAAAGGTGGGTATAAAGGTGGGTATAAAGGTGGGTATATAGTGGGTATAAAGGTGGGTATAAAGGTGGGTATAAAGGTGGGCATAAAGGTTGGTATAAAGGTGGGCATAAAGGTGGGTATAAAGGTTGGTATAAAGGTGGGTATAAAGGTGGGCATAAAGGTGAGTATAAAGGTGAGTATAAAGGTGAGTATAAAGGTGATTATAAAGGTTGGCATAAAGGTGGGTATAAATGTGGGCATAATGGTGAG
>NW_027029583.1:0-1047 GCF_034236695.1 Oncorhynchus nerka
TGTCAGTGTATTAGAGAGTGACTAACCATGCCTCCAGTGTGGCCAAGGTGTCTAACCGTGTCAGTGTATTAGAGTGACTAACCATGTCAGTGTATTAGAGTGACTAACAGCCTCAGTGTATTAGAGTGACTAACCGTGTCAGTGTATTAGAGTGACTAACCATGTCAGTGTATTAGAGTGACTAACCGTGTCAGTGTATTAGAGTGACTAACCAGTGTCAGTGTATTAGAGTGACTAACCGTGTCAGTGTATTAGAGTGACTAACCGTGTCAGTGTATTAGAGTGACTAACCGTGTCAGTGTATTAGAGTGACTAACAGCCTCAGTGTATTAGGAGTGACTAACCGTGTCAGTGTATTAGAGTGACTAACCGTGTCAGTGTATTAGAGTGACTAACCATGTCAGTGTATTAGAGTGACTAACCGTGTCAGTGTATTAGAGTGACTAACAGCCTCAGTGTATTAGAGTGACTAACCGTGGTCAGTGTATTAGAGTGACTAACCGTGTCAGTGTATTAGAGTGACTAACCGTGTCAGTGTATTAGAGTGACTAACCGTGTCCAGTGTATTAGAGTGACTAACCCATGTCAGTGTATTAGAGTGACTAACCGTGTCAGTGTATTAGAGTGACTAACCGTGTCAGTGTATTACGGTGACTAACCGTGTCAGTGCATTAGATTGACTAACCGTGTCAGTGTATTAGAGTGACTAACCGTGTCAGTGTATTAGAGTGACTAACCATGTCAGTGTATTAGAGTGACTAACCATGTCAGTGTATTAGAGTGACTAACAGCCTCAGTGTATTAGAGTGACTAACCGTGTCAGTGTATTAGAGTGACTAACCGTGTCAGTGTATTAGAGTGACTAACCGTGTCAGTGTATTAGAGTGACTAACAGTGTCAGTGTATTAGAGTGACTAACCGTGTCAGTGTATTAGAGTGACTAACCATGTCAGTGTATTAGAGTGACTAACCGTGTCAGTGTATTAGTGACTAACCGTCAGTGTATTAGAGTGACTAACCGTGTCAGTGTATTAGAGTGACTAACAG
>NW_027029584.1:0-1048 GCF_034236695.1 Oncorhynchus nerka
ATGTGTTTTAACCTACAGCCACCTCTACTTTTTTGAACATTCTGTTAAAAATCGCGCAACATTTCAGCGCCCTGCTACTCATGCCAGGAATATAGTATATGCATTTGCTTAGTCTGTGTGGATAGAAAACACTCAGGCGTTTATAAAACTGGTTAAATCACTGCTGTGGCTTTACCAGAACGGCATTTACATCGAAAAGCACAGGAAAAACTGATCACTGAAAATGGGAAAATATATCCATGCGCTACTTGAACCCATTGATAGAGGTGAACCACAATTAATTGACTGAGGTTGCAGTACCTACAGCTTCCACACGGTGTCTAGAGTCTTGTCATTTCCCTTCGAGTTTTTCTTGGTCAAACACATGCAGGGCACCGTATTTCCTCAGGTCTAGGACCGGATATTTTCGTTGAGTTTCTAGCCGGACATTTTTCCAGACGGACAGCTAATGATCTTTACATCGCCTCCTGATGAATTTTATCGCTTATTAACGTTTACTAATACCTAAAGTTGCATTACAAACGTAGTTTCGAAGTGTTTTGTGAAAGTTTATCGATCGACTTTTTGAATTTAAAAATGGCGTTACGTTTTGAAAACGCTGTTTTCTCGCTTATCACACAGTCTACATATAACGATATCTTGGCTTTATATGGACCGATTTAATCGAAATAAAGACCCAATAGTGTTTATGGGACATCTAGGAGTGCCAACAAAGAAGATGGTGAAAGGTAATGACTGTTTTCTATTTTATTGTGCGGTTTGTGTAACGCAGAAATGCTAATTATTTTGTTTATGTCCCTGCGTGGCTTTTGTGTTGTAGTGTATTGGTGCATGCTATCAGATAATAGCTTCTCATGCTTTGCTAAAAGCATTTTAAAAATCTGACTTGTTGCCTGGATTCAGCAACGAGTGTAACTTTAATTCGATACCCTGCATGTGTATTTTAATGAGCGCTTGAGTTTTAACTAACACTATTAGCATTTAGCGTAGTGCATTTGCATTTCCAGAGCTCTAGTTGGGACGCAGCGTCTCAGGTAGAAACAAGAGG
>NW_027029585.1:0-1051 GCF_034236695.1 Oncorhynchus nerka
ACCGGCAATTCTGTATATATTCTCCACATTGACTCTGTACTGGTACCCCTGTATATAGCCTTCACATTGACTCTGTACCAGTACCTCTGTATATAGCTCCACATTTGTACTCTGTACCAGTACCCCTGTATATAGCCTCCACATTGACTCTGTACCGGTACTCCCTCTGTATATAGCTCCACACTGACTTGCCAGTACCGGCACTGTATATAGCCCACATTGACTCTGTACCGTACCTCTGTATATAGCCTCCACACTGACTCCACGTACCCTCCTGACTCAGCACTCTGTACCAGTACTCTGTATATAGCCTCCACACTGACTCAGTACCGGTACCTCTGTATATAGCCTCCACACTGACTCAGTACCGTACCCTCTGTATATAGCCTCCACACTGACTCAGTACCGGTACTCTCTGTATATAGCCTCCACACTGACTCAGTACCGCAATTCTCTGTATATAGCCTCCACATTGACTCTGTACCGGTACCCTCTCTGTATATAGCCTCCACACTGACTCAGTACCGGTACCCTCTGTATATAGCCTCCACACTGACTCTGTACCGGTACCTCTGTATATAGCCTCCACACTGACTCAGTACCGGTACCCTCTGTATATAGCCTCCACACTGACTCAGTGACTCTGTTTATAGCCTCCACATTGACTCTGTACCGGTACCTCTGTATATAGCCTCCACATTGACTCTGTACCGTACCTCTGTATATAGCTCCACACTGACTCAGTACCGTTACCCTCTGTATATAGCCTCCACATTGACTCTGTAATTCTGTATATAGCCTCCACATTGACTCTGTACCCCGGTACCTCTGTATATAGCCTCCACACTGACTCAGTACCGGTACCTCTGTATATAGCCTCCACACTGACTCAGTACCGGGTACCCCTGTATATAGCCTCCACACTGACTCAGTACCGGTACCTCTGTATAAAATAGCCTCCACACTGACTCAGTACCGTACCTCTGTATATAGCCTCCACACTGACTCAGTACCGGTACCTCTGTATATAGCCTCCACATGACTCTGTACC
>NW_027029586.1:0-1051 GCF_034236695.1 Oncorhynchus nerka
TCTGAAACAACATGATAACGGAGCGGCCTAGTGGTTGGAGTGTTGAACTAGTAACCGAAAGGTTGCAAGTTCATATCCCCGATCTGACAAGGTACAAATATGTTGTTCTGCCCCTGAACAGGCAGTTAACTCACTGTTCCTAGGCCGTCATTGAAAATAAGAATTTGTTCTTAACTGACTTGCCTAGTTTAATGAAGGTTAAAAAAAATATATTAAAAAATAAACATTGTATAAAATATTCTGGGCTCTCAGTTTCCTGCACCAGTGAGTTTGGGACAGACACAGCTGTAGGCTATTTGTGAAAGGGATAAGAAGTAATCAGGTATTGTATGACATTTCCGCTGGATCAGAGCATTACATTTTTTCAGACATCCCCAAATAGGTGCATCTCTCTCTGTTTGCTAAAATGCAATTTGGTTGCAGAAACTCCTCCATGCTAATGCGGAAACCGCTAGTTATCCCAATACCATAGACCTACTGTAGACCCATAACTTCACCAAACAACATAGACCTACTGAAATGTGCCTATATTGGAGACCAAAAGTTGTCTGGCACACTGCTTAGGATTTCAACAACTTCAAAAACGTATTTCTTGCATACAATCGAAGATGTTACCACTAATGGGAAAACAAGACAAAATATGACTGTTGTTCACTTGACTGTCTTAAGACAAATGTCAAATAATTCACATTCATTCCAGACATCATTGTTTGAACAACATAATGGCTACGCTGTTGGCATCACCTTTACAGTGTATTTTTGCTGTTGTGGCCTTACACCACCTGTCTGACTTTTTGTTCACACAGGAGAGAGACTCAATATCGTGGATCCTCTGGGGGCCTCAACAACCTCATGATGGTGACAGTGGGCAGAGAAGAGTCTCTCCAAATCAAAACACCTCAAGAAACACCAGCAGAGACCCACAGGGAAGAAATCTCATTGCTGCTCTGACTGTGGGAAAGGTTGCAAATCTTCATCAGAACTTAAAATACACCAGAGAACACACACAGGAGAGAAACCTTATATGTGTGATCAATGTGGGAGGAGTTTT
>NW_027029587.1:0-1053 GCF_034236695.1 Oncorhynchus nerka
TCTAGAAATGGCAGAACACCAGAACACCTCCCTCTAGAAATGGCAGAACACCGGAACACCTCCCTCTAGAAATGGCAGAACATCTCCCTCTAGAAATGGTAGAACACTCAGAACACCTCCTCTAGAAATGGCAGGACATCTCCCTCTAGAAATGGCAGAACATCTCCCTCTAGAAATGGCAGGACATCTCCCTCTAGAAATGGCAGAACGTCTCACTCTAGAAATGGCAGAACGTCTCCCTCTAGAAATGGCAGAACGTCTCCTCTAGAAATGGCAGAACATCTCCTCTAGAAATGGCAGAGCATCAACCCTCTGGAAATGGCAGAACATCTCCCTCTAGAAATGACAGAACATCTCCCTCTAGAAATGACAGAACACCAGAACACCTCCCTCTAGAAATGGCAGAACACCAGAACATCTCCTCTAGAAATGACAGAACGTCTCCCTCTAGAAGTGACAGAACGTCTCCCTCTAGAAATGGCAGAACAACAGAACATCTCCTCTAGAAATGGCAGAACAACAGAACATCTCCCTCTAGAAATGGCAGAACAACAGAACATCTCCCTCTAGAAATGGCAGAACACCAGAACACCTCCCTCTAGAAATGGCAGAACACCTGCCTCTAGAAATGTCAGAACACCAGAACACCTCCCTCTAGAATTGGCAGAACACCAGAACACCTCTCTAGAAATGGCAGAACACCTCCCTCTAGAAATGGCAGAACACTAGAACACCTCCCTCTAGAAATGGCAGAACACCTCCTCTAGAAATGTCAGAACACCAGAACACTCTCCCTCTAGAAATGGCAGAACACCAGAACACCTCCCTCTAGAAATGGCAGAACACCGGAACACCTCCCTCTAGAAATGGCAGAACATCTCCTCTAGAAATGGCAGAACACCAGAACACCTCCTCTAGAAATGGCAGGACATCTCCTCTAGAAATGGCAGAACATCCCAGAAACAACTCTCCTCTAGAAATGGCAGAAACCGAATCTCCTCTAGAAATGGCAGAACGTCTCCTCTAGAAATGGCAGAACACCAGAACACCTCC
>NW_027029588.1:0-1054 GCF_034236695.1 Oncorhynchus nerka
TAGAGGTAAGAACAGAGGAGGTGGGGAGAGAGATGTACGAGACAGAAAAGGAAAGAGGTAAGAACAGAGGAGGTGGGGAGAGAGGTGTACGAGACAGAAAAGGAAAGAGGTAAGAACAGAGGAGGTGGGGAGACAGAAAGGGAAAGAGGTAAGAACAGAGGAGGTGGGGAGAGAGGTAAGAACAGAGGAGGTGGGGAGAGAGAAAGGGAAAGAGGTAAGAACAGAGGAGGTGGGGAGAGAGGCGTACGAGACAGAAAGGGAAAGAACAGAGGAGGTGGGGAGAGAGGTGTACGAGACAGAAAGGGAAAGAACAGAGGAGGTGGGGAGAGAGGTGTACGAGACAGAAAGGGAAAGAGGTAAGAACAGAGGAGGTGGGGAGAGAGGTGTATGAGACAGAAAAGGAAAGAGGTAAGAACAGAGGAGGTGGGGAGACAGAAAGGGAAAGAGGTAAGAACAGAGGAGGTGGGGAGAGAGGTGTACGAGACAGAAAGGGAAAGAGGTAAGAACAGAGGAGCAGGGAAGACAGCATATGATTAATGAATTACAGTGCTGCCTCAATATTCTCTCAGTTCATCGCAATTACATAGTGTCCTAATCAGCCTTGCGCCCCCCAGTTGGCTCAAAGGTTATATTAAGAGTGGGTGAGGTGACGTTGACTGGACTGGCTTTCTCTCTCACATCAAAACATACCTACAGACGAGAGACAGATGGATAGAGAGAGAGAGCATGATTATTAAGCCTTGTTTAAAAAAGAATTCTAACACGGTCAGTCATCATAATCATCAGGAGGTGAAATGCAAAACTGACCTGGGATCATTAACTCAGGGACTACTGCATCTATCTGTATTTCAATGTAAAGCATCTCTTTAGTAATACTTCCTGTATAATATAAAATGACCTGGGATCATTAACTCTGGGACCACTGCATCTATCTGTATTTCAATGTAAAGCATCTCTTTAATAATACTTCCTGTATAATATAAACTGACCTGGGATCATTAACTCAGGGACTACTGCATCTCTTTAATAATACTTCCTGTATAATATAAACTGA
>NW_027029589.1:0-1054 GCF_034236695.1 Oncorhynchus nerka
GTTGGCCCATCTGCAGCACCAGTTTGTGTTGAACCAGGGATGTGTTGGTCCATCTGCAGGACCAGTCTGTGTTGGCCCATCTGCAGCACCAGTTTGTGTTGAACCAGGGATGTGTTGGTCCATCTGCAGCACCAGTCTGTGTTGAACCGGGGTTGTGTTGATCCATCTGCAGCACCAGTCTGTTGAACCAGGGATGTGTTGGTCCATCTGCAGCACCAGTCTGTGTTGAACCAGGGTTGTGTTGATCCATCTGCAGCACCAGTCTGTAGTGGTGGGGGCTGCGGTCCAGCTACTGCTGTGGCTATAGTGGTGGGGGCCACCTCAAACTCTAAATACAATACGTTTCGGCTACATAACAAGGATTCCCCAGAGAGTGGTTACTCCTCTCTGCTGTGGTAGTCGGCTACATAACAAGGATTCCCCAGAGAGTGGTTACTCCTCTCTGCTGTGGTAGTCGGCTACATAACAAGGATTCCCCAGAGAGTGGTTACTCCTCTCCACTGCTGTGGTAGTCGGCTACATAACAAGGATTCCCCAGAGAGTGGTTACTCCTCTCCACTGCTGTGGTAGTCGGCTACATAACAAGGATTCCCCAGAGAGTGGTTACTCCTCTCCACTGCTGTGGTAGTCGGCTACATAACAAGGATTCCCCAGAGAGTGGTTACTCCTCTCTGCTGTGGTAGTCGGCTACATAACAAGGGATTCCCCAGAGAGTGGTTACTCTCCCTGCTGTGGTGTCGGTTACATAAGGGGGATTCCCCTACTCACTGCTGTGGTAGTCGGCTACATAACAAGGATTCCCCAGAGAGTGGTTACCTCCTCCCACTGCTGTATGTCAGTCGGCTACATAACAGAGGATTCCTTAGCAGAGAGTAAGGTTACTCCTCTCTGCTGTAGTGTGAGTCTGCTACATAACAAGGATTCCCAGAGAGTGGTTACTCCCTTCCACTGCTGTGGTAGTCGGACATAATAAGGAGTTCCCAGAGAGTGGTTACTCCTCTCCACTGCTGTGGTAGTCGGCTACATAACAAGGATTCCCAGAGAGTGGTTACTC
>NW_027029590.1:0-1055 GCF_034236695.1 Oncorhynchus nerka
TAATCTAGAAGACCAGGGTGTGGTGTTTAATCTAGAAGACCAGGGTGTGTGTTTAATCTAGAATACCAGGGTGTGTGTTTAATCTAGAAGACCAGGGTGTGTGTTTAATCTAGAAGACCAGGGTGTGAGTTTAATCTAGAAGACCAGGGTGTGTGTTTAATCTATAGGACCAGGGTGTGTGTTTAATCTGGAAGACCAGGGGGGTGTTTAATCTAGAAGGCCATGGTGTGTGTTTAATCTATAGGACCAGGGTGTGTGTTTAATCTGGAAGACCAGGGGGTGTGTTTAATCTAGAAGACCAGGGTGTGTGTTTAATCTAGAAGACCAGGGTGTGTGTTTAATCTAGAGGACCAGGGTGTGTGTTTAATCTAGAAGACCAGGGTGTGTGTTTAATCTAGAAGACCAGGGTGTGTGTTTAATCTATAGGACCAGGGTGTGTGTTTAATCTAGAAGACCAGGGTGTGTGTTTAATCTAGAAGACCAGGGTGTGTGTTTAATCTAGAAGACCAGGGTGTGAGTTTAATCTAGAAGACCAGGGTGTGTGTTTAATCTATAGGACCAGGGTGTGTGTTTAATCTAGAAGACCATGGTGTGTGTTTAATCTATAGGACCAGGGTGTGTGTTTAATCTAGAAGACCAGGGTGTGTGTTTAATCTGGAAGACCATGGTGTGTGTTTAATCTAGAAGACCAGGGTGTGTGTTTAATCTAGAAGACCAGGGTGTGTGTTTAATCTAGAAGACCAGGGTGTGATGGTTTAATCTATAGAAGACCAGGGTGTGGTGTTTAATCTAGAAGACTAGTGTGTGCTTAATCTAGAAGACCAGGGGTGTGTGTTTAATCTAGAAGACCAGGGTGTGTAGTTTAATCTAGAAGACCCAAGGTGTGTGTTTAATCTATAGGACCAGGGTGTGTGTTAATCTGGAAGACCAGGGGGTGATGTTTAACCCTGAGAAGAACCTATGGTGTGTTTAATCTATAGGACCAGGGTGAATGTGTTTAATCTGGAAAGACCAGGTGTGTGTTTAATCTAGGATGCCAGGGTGTGTGTTTAATC
>NW_027029591.1:0-1057 GCF_034236695.1 Oncorhynchus nerka
TTTAACCTGTTGCCTCTACTTGGGACGCTTGCGTCCCAACTAGAGCTCTGGAAATGCAAATGCGCTACGCTAAATGCTAATAGTATTAGTTAAAACTCAAAAGTTCATTAAAATACACATGCAGGGTATCAAATTAAAGCTACACTCGTTGTGAATCCAGGCAACAAGTCCGATTTTTAAAATGCTTTTCGGCGACAGCATGAGAAGCTATTATCTGATAGCATGCACCAATACACTACAACAGAAAAGCACAGCAGGGGACGTAAACAAAATAATTAGCATTTCGGCGTTACACAAACCGCACAATAAAATAGAAAACAGTCATTACCTTTCACCATCTTCTTTGTTGGCACTCCTAGATGTCCCATAAACACTATTGGGTCTTTATTTCGATTAAATCGGGCCATATAAAGCCAAGATATCGTTATATGTAGACTGTGTGATAAACGAAAAAAACAGCGATTTCACAACGTAACGTCATTTTTTAAAATTCAAAAAGTAGACGATAAACTTTCACAAAACACTTCGAAATACGTTTGTAATGCTACTTTAGGTATTAGTAAGCGTTAATAAGCGATAAAAATCATCCGTAGGCGATGTAAATATCATTAGCTGTCGTCTTGGAAAAAATTTCAGGAGAGAGCTCTTCCGGAATGATCTGGGCGGAGACCGGAGGTAAGCGGTGCCCCTCTTTCGGTTCAACCAAGAATCAAAGATGATTAAATTCACAAGACTCTAGACAACATGGGGATGCTGTGGGAGTTGAATGCTCGGTCTTATCTAATTCGGCTCACTGTTAACAATTGCTGGAAGTGGCGCAAGGATATTTATTTCCATTTTCTGTGATCAGGTTTTCCTGCGCTTTCCGATGTAACGCACGTTATGTAATAGCCACAGTCGTGATTTAACCAGTTTTAAAAACGTCCGAGGGTTTCCTATCCACACATTCTAACCATATGAACGTACTATATTCCTGGCATGAGTAGCAGGGCGCTGAAATGTTGCGCGATTTTTAACAAAATGTTCAAAAAAGTAGAGGGTCGACTGAAGAGGTTAA
>NW_027029592.1:0-1059 GCF_034236695.1 Oncorhynchus nerka
GACCTGGGTGGAAAATGGGGAAAAATGCTCCAAATTATTATTTTCTCTTCGACATAGAAATGCTACCAGAAATAATTATACAAACCTTGTTACACATGACAGAGTCACCCATGATTCATGAAACAATATTTTGAAAGAGGAAGAAAAGCACTTTATGTTTTCGTTTCAGTCTCCTCCTTCGCCACTAACCGAAGATAAGTGTTTGAATATTTTTCCTATTCAGAATGTAAAATGAACAGCTGAACAGAAAGACTCATCTGAAGGACAAATTACAGAGGAGGAACTTCTTGATGCATTTAAAGCCTTTAAGTCCAGGAAAACTCCAGGCCTGGAGGGCCTACCAGTGGAGGTTATACCAAACCTTTTAGATATACTCAGAGGACCGTTATCAGCATGAAAGCCTTTAAGTCCAGGAAAACTCCAGGCCTGGAGGGCCTACCAGCGGAGGTTATACCAAACCTTTTAGATATACTCAGAGGACCGTTATCAGCATGATATAAACACTCCTATATAAATGGTAGATTATCAGATACTCAACAAGAAGGTCTGATTTCATTATTACTGAAACAGGATCCAAGTAGTTAATATAAAGATCCAGTCCATTTAAAACATTGGAGGCATCTTACACTTCAGTGTTGTGATGCAAAAATCCTAGCAAAATGTGTAGTGCAGAGAATTAAAAAGGTATTATCAGATATTATTAATGTTATTCAGATAGTTTTTACATGGACGAAACATTAGAGGCTGCTGCCTATATACATAGATTTGAAATCACTGGCCACTTTAACAAATGGCACGCTAGTCACTTAATTAATGTATTACACATCTCATATTCATATACTTCATTCTATTCTACTGTGTTTTAGTCTATGTATTACTAATCTCATATGTATATACTGTATTCTATTCTACTGTGTTTTAGTCTACGTATTACTAATCTCATATGTATATACTGTATTCTATTCTACTGTGTTTTAGTCTACGTATTACTAATCTCATATGTATATACTGTATTCTATTCTACTGTGTTTTAGTTGACGCGCTATCTATGTAGTATAC
>NW_027029593.1:0-1059 GCF_034236695.1 Oncorhynchus nerka
TTATATGCCTCTATCTGGCCTCAAGGCCTTAGTTGACCTTTTTTGGCCGCCATCTTGGGATATATTCAAAATCACCAAAAAGTGAATAAATCAAAAAGTACATGTCCAATCTGGATGGGTTTTTTTTAAACTAAAGGGCATACATAGACGGGCATGTTCATCTAATTAAAACCGTTTTTGTATAGAACCTTTTAATAGAAAAATGTGTTTATAGTTTGGGCTATACAAGTACATTTTACTGGAAACATAGGTTCCTACAAGGGCATTTTAATTTTTACAGTCTCTACTTGTTGTCCATTGAGAGAGAGGCTATGACACGAAATATGGGACCTGTAGCCCGTCGGGAAGTATTTTTAATCATTTCTTGAAAATTACCGAATTTGTCCAACTCTGGGCCTGGTGCTTGGGGAAATGGGCCAAGGATCACAGAACATCATTTTTCAACCACAAAACGCAGAAATAAAGAGTTGCCAAGTGATTTCAAAAACATTCTGCACACTCTCACACTCTAACCCTCTGTCAAACATGATAGAAAGCAATTAATTTATGGTCTGATTTAAGAGAAATGGCCAAATGAGAGTATACATGAAAGGTGTCCTCTTCCCTTGATTTAGAGAACTTACCTTGAACAAGTACCAGTTGCAGATGCCATATTGCTCCAAGGAAAAGGAAGTACAATCTAAATTAAAGTCTTTCAGAACATGGGAAAAGGCCATCTATCTTCTAGACCCTACGTAGTGGATTCTTACACTGTGCCGTTCTATAGTGACAGAATTTAAGAACTATTTATCTTGGAAATTACAATCAGATAGGCCCACCCCTTTTCCAAATTTAAATTTTCTATTCAGGGTAGACTGAAACCCCCACTCAGACTCAGAGGTGTGAAATGAATCTGAGAGAACGTTAACAGAACAATAACCTTGGAAACCACTTTGGATGGGCAATCTAGGAGAGAGAGAGAGAGAGAGCTAGCTGGCCTAAAATTGTATATGTATATATATATATGCCTTATCCATCCTCTGCAGGCATCTACTGTGATGTCCTCATGCTGCAGCCAGC
>NW_027029594.1:0-1062 GCF_034236695.1 Oncorhynchus nerka
TATAGGCTGTCTCATCGTCATCGATTAGGCCTACTACCACCCTTGTGTCGTCGGAAAACTTAAAACTTCTGAAAACTACTGCAGGGGCAGTATTGAGTAGCTTGGATGAAAGGTTCCCAGAGGTGCCCAGAGTAAACAGCCTGCTCCTGAGTCTCAGTTCCTAATATATGCATATTATTATTAGTATTGGATAGAAAACACTCTGAAGTTTAAAACTGAATTATGTCTGTGAGTATAACAGAACTCATATGGCAGGCAAAAACCTGAGAAGAAATCCAAACAGGAAGTGAGAAATCTGAGGTTGGTCGATTTTCAACCCAGGCCCTATTGAATTCACAGTGGGATAGGAATGAAGTTGTACTTCCTAGGACTTCCACTAGATATCAACCGTCTTTAGAAACTTGAATGAGGCTTCTACTGTGTTGTGGGACTGAATAAGAGCTGAATGAGTCAGGTTACTGGCAGAGAGCCATTTCCTGGTCACGCGCATTCCACATGATATCGACCTGCGTTCCATTGCTCCTCTAGACACAAAGGAATTCTCCAGTTGGAACTTTATTGAATATTTATGATAAATACATCCTAATGATTGATTCTATACTTAGTTTGAAATGTTTCTTCGACCTGTAATATAACTTTTTAAGTTTTTGTCAAAGATCATCAAAGGTAAGGGAATATTTATCATGTAATTTCTGGTTTCTGTTGACCCCAACATGGCGGCTAATTTGATTATTTTTCTGAGCGCCGTCTCAGATTATTGCATGGTTTGCTTTTTCTGTAAAGTTTTTAAAAAATCTGACACAGCGGTTGCATTAAGGAGAGGTATATCTATAATTCCATGTGTATAACTTATATTATCATCTACATGTATGATGAGTATTTCTGTTGAATCGATGTGGCTATGCAAAATCACTGGATGTTTTTGGAATTAGTGAACGTAACGCGCCAATGTAAACTCAGATTTTTTAAATATAAATATGAACTTTATCAAACAAACATACATGAAGTCATATGAGTGTCATCTGATGAAGATCATCAAAGGTTAGTGATTAATTTGACCTC
>NW_027029595.1:0-1062 GCF_034236695.1 Oncorhynchus nerka
GTAGGTAAGTATGAGGTGGATTCTATCTGTTTGTCAGTGGCACTGCAGTAGGTAAGTATGAGATGGATTCTATCTGTTTGTCAGTGGTGCTGCAGTAGGTAAGTATGAGATGGATTCTATCTGGTTGTCAGTGGTGCTGCAGTAGGTAAGTATGAGATGGATTCTATCTGTTTGTCAGTGGCACTGCAGTAGGTAAGTATGAGATGGATTCTATCTGTTTGTCAGTGGTGCTGCAGTAGGTAAGTATGAGATGGATTCTATCTGTTTGTCAGTGGCACTGCAGTAGGTAAGTATGAGGTGGATTCTATCTGTTTGTCAGTGGTGCTGCAGTAGGTAAGTATGAGATGGATTCTATCTGTTTGTCAGTGGTGCTGCAGTAGGTAAGTATGAGATGGATTCTATCTGTTTGTCAGTGGTGCTGCAGTAGGTAAGTATGAGATGGATTCTATCTGTTTGTCAGTGGTGCTGCAGTAGGTAAGTATGAGATGGATTCTATCTGTTTGTCAGTGGTGCTGCAGTAGGTAAGTATGAGATGGATTCTATCTGTTTGTCAGTGGCACTGCAGTAGGTAAGTATGAGATGGATTCTATCTGTTTGTCAGTGGTGCTGCAGTAGGTAAGTATGAGATGGATTCTATCTGTTTGTCAGTGGCACTGCAGTAGGTAAGTATGAGGTGGATTCTATCTGTTTGTCAGTGGTGCTGCAGTAGGTAAGTATGAGATGGATTCTATCTGTTTGTCAGTGGTGCTGCAGTAGGTAAGTATGAGATGGATTCTATCTGGTTGTCAGTGGTGCTGCAGTAGGTAAGTATGAGATGGATTCTATCTGTTTGTCAGTGGCACTGCAGTAGGTAAGTATGAGATGGATTCTATCTGTTTGTCAGTGGTGCTGCAGTAGGTAAGTATGAGATGGATTCTATCTGTTTGTCAGTGGCACTGCAGTAGGTAAGTATGAGATGGATTCTATCTGTTTGTCAGTGGTGCTGCAGTAGGTAAGTATGAGATGGATTCTATCTGTTTGTCAGTGGTGCTGCAGTAGGTAAGTATGAGATGGATTCTATCT
>NW_027029596.1:0-1064 GCF_034236695.1 Oncorhynchus nerka
TGAATAAACTGTTTACTTGTCATAAAATTTACCACTTAGTCTGAATCGATCCTTGACCGGCTCACCCATCTACACATCCACATTGCTAACAGAACTTGGTACGCAGAGGATGGTTAACTAACGGTCCAGTCGAAGTCGAGCAGATTGGGTGTGAGAGAGGGTGAGCGCGTGAAAGGAAGATTCAGAAGGACGAGTGATTTGATTTTCGGGGGTGGACAACAATTCTGCTCAACTCGGGAAACTGATCTAAAGGTGCACCATAAATAAGGTAAGCAAAACCTGTTAAATCAAACTTTGCATATTGTCGTATAGTCTGTCTAAATTTTGATCAGTATTTCCAGCAAGCATGAATTCTTGTGTAAATTTATAAATTTGCTGACGAGTCGAAAAGAACAGTGTAGTGAAGATATGTAGAAACAAGCCAGCGACGGCTGGTGTGATATAAATCATTGATGAGATATCAGTAGGGGATAGTTAATTACTATTCATTAAACCTGGAACTGAGGGGATAAATTGTAATTTTGTCCTGTGACCCGGTCAGCGCAGATCTGATAGCTTTCAATTGATGAGAGATCACTTAAAGGCCTAAATAGTTCCAATAGGGGTCGGACATATATAAATTCAGTTCTGATAGGGGTTGGACATGTGTGATTAATTCTGATAGGGGTTAGTAGGATATAATCAGAATAGAGATCGGTAAGGGATAGTTAGTTACTATTCATTAAATCTGGCACCGAGGAGATGGTAATTTTCTCCTACGACCCAGCACAGCTCAGTCCGATAGAAATTCACTGATAGGGATCGGCTTTCAGAGAGTCAGAAGAAGCGTGTATTAATTCTGATTGATTCATTCGATAGGGGGTCAGTAGGGATAGAGTTGAATTCTAGAGTTGAATTCTATCCAGTAATTCCGCTTAGTTCGGTCTGATGAGGGAGGTCGGTTAATAAGAGGTCAGAGATATAACCTGTAATTGTGTGTTTTGTCTTGTTTTGTCTATTTGTAACTGTTTATATGCAAAATGCAAGGTGGTTGTAATTGTTTCCATTAAGATTGTTGGTGGTTA
>NW_027029597.1:0-1064 GCF_034236695.1 Oncorhynchus nerka
GACACATGTCCTACCATCAGACAGTTATCTTCAACAGGACACATGTCCTACCATCAGCCAGTTAGCTTCAACAGGACACATGTCCTACCATCAGCCAGTTCAGCCAGTTAGCTTCAACAGGACAAATGTCCTGCCATCAGCCAGACACATGTCCTACCATCAGCCAGTTATCTTCAAACAGGTCACATGTCCTACCATCAGCCAGTTATCCTCAACAGACACACATGTCCTACCATCAGACAGTTAGCTTCAACAGGACACATGTCCTACCACCAGACGACACATGTCCTACCATCAGACAGTTATCTTCAACAGGACATGTCCTACCATCAGATAGTTATCTTCAACAGGACACATGTCCTACCATCAGACAGTTAGCTTCAACAGGACACATGTCCTACCATCAGACAGTTAGCTTCAACAGGACAAATGTCCTACCATCAGCCAGACACATGTCCTACCATCAGCCAGTTATCTTCAACAGGACACATGTCCTACCATCAGACAGTAACCTTCAACAGGACACATGTCCTACCATCAGCCAGACACATGCCCTACCATCAGCCAGTTATCTTCAACAAGACACATGTCCTACCATCAGCCAGTTAGCTTCAACAGGACACATGTCCTACCATCAGACAGTTATCCTCAACAGGACACATGTCCTACCATCAGCCAGTTATCTTCAACAGGACACATGTCCTACCATCAGACAGTTAGCTTCAACAGGACACATGTCCTACCATCAGCCAGTTAGCTTCAACAGGACACATGTCCTACCATCAGCCAGTTAGCTTCAACAGGACACATGTCCTACCATCAGACAGTTAGCTTCAACAGGACACATGTCCTACCATCAGACAGTTATCTTCAACAGGACACATGTCCTACCATCAGACAGTTATCCTCAACAGGACACATGTCCTACCATCAGCCAGTTAGCTTCAACAGGACACATGTCCTACCATCAGACAGTTATCCTCAACAGGACAAATGTCCTACCATCAGCCAGACACATGTCCTACCATCAGCCAGTTATCTTCAACAGGACACATGTCCTACCA
>NW_027029598.1:0-1064 GCF_034236695.1 Oncorhynchus nerka
GTACCAGGGTCCTCTATGTGAGTGTTTTTGTAGAGTGGGTGGTACCAGGGGTCTCTATGTGAGTGTTTTTGTAGAGTGGGTGGTACCAGGGGTCTCTATGTGAGTGTTTTTGTAGAGTGGGTGGTACCAGGGTCTCTATGTGAGTGTTTTTGTAGAGTGGGTGGTACCAGGGGTCTCTATGTGAGTGTTTTTGTAGAGTGGGTGGTACCAGGGGTCTCTATGTGAGTGTTGTTGTAGAGTGGGTGGTACCAGGGGTCTCTATGTGAGTGTTTTGTAGAGTGGGTGGTACCAGGGGTCTCTATGTGAGTGTTTTTGTAGAGTGGGTGGTACCAGGGGTCTCTATGTGAGTGTTTTTGTAGAGTGGGTGGTACCAGGGGTCTCTATGTGAGTGTTGTTGTAGAGTGGGTGGTACCAGGGGTCTCTATGCTGAGTGTTTTTGTAGAGTGGGTGGTACCAGAGGTCTCTATGTGAGTGTTGTTGTAGAGTGGGTGGTACCAGGGGTCTCTATGTGAGTGTTTTTGTAGAGTGGGTGGTACCAGGGGTCTCTATGTGAGTGTTGTTGTAGAGTGGGTGGTACCAGGGGTCTCTATCTGAGTGTTGTTGTAGAGTGGGTGGTACCAGGGGTCTCTATGTGAGTGTTGTTGTAGAGTGGGTGGTACCAGGGTCTCTATGTGAGTGTTTTTGTAGAGTGGGTGGTACCAGGGGTCTCTATGTGAGTGTTTTTGTAGAGTGGGTGGTACCAGGGGTCTCTATGTGAGTGTTTTGTAGAGTGGGTGGTACCAGGGGTCTCTATGTGAGTGTTGTTGTAGAGTGGGTGGTACCAGGGGTCTCTATGTGAGTGTTGTTGTAGAGTGGGTGGTACCAGGGTCTCTATCTGAGTGTTGTTGTAGAGTGGGTGGTACCAGGGGTCTCTATGTGAGTGTTGTTGTAGAGTGGGTGGTACCAGGGGTCTCTATGTGAGTGTTGTTGTAGAGTGGGTGGTACCAGGGGTCTCTATGTGAGTGTTGTTGTAGAGTGGGTGGTACCAGGGGTCTCTATGTGAGTGTTGTTGTAGAGTGGGTGGT
>NW_027029599.1:0-1065 GCF_034236695.1 Oncorhynchus nerka
CCTCCTCTTATTCTCCACCTCTACCTCACCATGTACATGTTTCTGTCCCCTCTCTCCCCCTCCTTATTCTCACCTCTACCTCACCATTTATATGTTTCTGTCCCCTCTCTCCCCTCCTCTTATTCTCCTCTGCCTCACCATTTATATGTTTCTGTCCCTCTCTCTGCCCCTCCTCTTATTCTCCCTCTACCTCACCATGTTGCATGTTCTGTCCCTCTATCTCTCCCCCCTCCTCTTATTCTCCACCTCTACCTCACCATTTATATGTTTCTGTCCCCTCTCTCTCCCCCTCCTCTTCATTCTCCACCTCTGCCTCTACCATGTACATGTTTCTGTCCCCTCTCTCTCCCTCCTCTTATTCTCCACCTCTACCTCACCATTTCATGTTTCTGTTTCTCCCCCTCCTCCTCTCCACCCTCTACCTCATGGCACATGTTCATCCCTCTCTGCCCCTCCTCTTATCTCCACCTCTGCCTCAGCATTTATGTTTCTGTACCTCTCTCTCCCCTCCTCTTATTCTCCACCTCTCTCCTCATGTACATGTTTCAGTCCCACTCTCTCTCCCTGCCTCTTGATACTCCACCTCCTACCAGCTCTGTGTACATGTTTCTGTCCCCTCTCTCCCCCTCCTCTTCATTGCTCACACTCTGCCTCACCATGTTGTGTTTCTGTCCCTCTCTCTTAGCACTCATCTTGTTCTCCTCTCACCATTGCCTGTTTCTCGCCACCCTCTCTCTGCCCCTCCTCTTATTCTCTCCTACCTCACCATGTACATGTTTCTGTCCCTCCTCTCCCCTCCGTATTCTCCACCTCTACCTCTTATTTACCTGTTTCTGTCCTCTCTCTCTCCCCCTCCTCTTATTCTCCACCTCTTCCTCACCATGTACATGTTTCTGTCCCCTCTCTCCCCCTCCACTTATTCTCACACCTCTACCTCCACCATTTACATGTTTCTGTCCCCTCTCCCTCCCTCCTTGTTCTCCACCTCACCTCACCCATTTACCTGTTTCTGTCCCCTCTCTCGCCCCCTCCATCTTATTCTCCACCTCTACCTCACACCATTAC
>NW_027029600.1:0-1069 GCF_034236695.1 Oncorhynchus nerka
GGCCCATCCAGCAGGTATCCTATGTGGAGGCAGTGAAAATAGCTGAAGGAGTAGAGAGGAGAAGGTAGTGGATGTCCCACAGTCTGCAGTGAAGCCATGCAGGAGAAGGATCCCAACACACTAATAGTGAACAAGGTGGACTTTGTTGTGTTTATAGCGCAAGTGATAAATTGCATTAATAAATTATTAGCAACCTTCGTCTAAAACTAGCAGTTTCCGCATTAGCTTGGAGGAGTTTCTACAACAAAATTGTGTTTGCATTGCCCTCACTGCCACATGGATAAATTGCATTAATACTAAACTAATAAAACATCTAAGAAGCTAGACATCATTGTGAAAGAGCGGCAAATGGATTTCTGGATCTCAGGACTTCAGGCAAAATATTTACAGGAGAACTGAATGAAGACATTCCAGCCCTCTCAGGTTCATGAACCTGTGTGGGGATCTGAATAGTACCATTTTTTTTTGCAATTCAGGGTAGTGGAGTGAATTTGGTTCGTGTTTATTTTAGGTAATTAGTATGATTTGTTAATCCCATTTTTTTGTGTTTTGGTTACTGTAGGTGGCAGCAATACACCTGATGAGTGTAGTCTGACAAACCTCAGCGAAGAAGACATGGTAGGAACCAAAGTGATGGTCAGTATTTCCAGTTGATCCTAATTAGATGTTACATTACATGTTGTTTTCTTACTTCATGTAGCTGGCTAGCAAGCCAACATATTCATACTTTGCCTACTCCTTTCTGATAAGATACCGCTGCACAAACATGCTTATCTAGGCCTACAACAGCCCTGGTACCAGGCAGTATTAGCTAGCTATGTTTGCTCTGACTCTTCATACATTTAGCACGCTAGCGAGCCCGCTAACTAGCGATTAGCAGCTAACATTATTTGAGCAACACCTTGCTAAGAAAAGACAATCTTTCGCCTTTAATGTAATGGCATGAAATTAATTGTCAGAATGTTATAAAATGACTTAACAGCTCTAACAATTTGACCCCAACAGGAAATCTACACTGGCAGTTATAGAAAGACCCATTTACTATACAACCATTGATTCCATTGATTCT
>NW_027029601.1:0-1071 GCF_034236695.1 Oncorhynchus nerka
ACATTGTCTCTGTACTGGTACCCCCTGTATATAGCCTCCACATTGACTCTGTACTGGTACCCCCTGTATATAGCCTCCACATTGACTCTGTACTGGTATACCCTGTATATAGCCTCCACATTGACTCTGTACTGGTACCCCCTGTATATAGCCTCCAAATTGACTCTGTACTGGTACCCCCTGTATATAGTCTCCACATTGTCTCTGTACTGGTACCCCCTGTATATAGCCTCCACATTGACTCTACTAGTACCCCCTGTATATAGCCTCCACATTGACTCTGTACTGGTACCCCCTGTATATAGCCTCCACATTGACTCTGTACTGGTACCCCTGTATATAGCCTCCACATTAACTCTGTACTGGTACCCCCTGTATATAGTCTCCACATTGACTCTGTACTGTTACCCCCTGTATATAGCCTCCACATTGACTCTGTACTGGTACCTCATGTATTTAGCCTCCACATTGACTCTGTACTGGTACCCCCTGTATATAGTCTCCACATTGACTCTACTAGTACCCCCTGTATATAGCCTCCACATTGACTCTGTACTGGTACCCCTGTATATAGCCTCCACATTGACTCTGTACTGGTACCTCCTGTATATAGCGTCCACATTGTCTCTGTACTGGTACCCCCTGTATATAGCCTCCACATTGACTCTGTACTGGTACCCCTGTATATAGTTTCCACATTGACTCTGTACTGGTACCCCCTGTATATAGCCTCCACATTGACTCTGCACTGGTACCTCCTGTATATAGCCTCCACATTGACTCTGTACTGTTACCCCCTGTATATAGCCTCCACATTGACTCTGTACTGGTACCCCCTGTATACAGCCTCCACATATACTCTGTACTGGTACCCCCTGTATATAGCCTCCACATTGACTCTGTACTGGTACCTCCTGTAAATAGTCTCCACATTGACTCTGTACTGGTACCCCCTGTATATAGCCTCCACATTGACTCTGTACTGGTACCCCCTGTATATAGCCTCCACATTGACTCTGTACTGGTACCCCCTGTATATAGCCTCCACATTGACTCTGTACTGGTACCCCC
>NW_027029602.1:0-1071 GCF_034236695.1 Oncorhynchus nerka
CCTCTATAACACTGGAGGGCAGTGCAGGGTCTAGTTACCTCTATAACACTGAGGACAGTGCAGGGTCTAGTTACCTTCTATAACACTGGAGGGCAGTGCAGGGTCTAGTTACCCTCTATAACACTGGAGGACAGTGCAGGGTCTAGTTACCCTCTATAACACTGGAGGGCAGTGCAGGGTCTAGTTACCCTCTATAACACTGGAGGACAGTGCAGGGTCTAGTTACCCTCTATAACACTGGAGGGCAGTGCAGGGTCTAGTTACCCTCTATAACACTGGAGGGCAGTGCAGGGTCTAGTTACCCTCTATAACACTAGAGGACAGTGCAGGGTCTAGTTACCCTCTATAACACTGGAGGACAGTGCAGGGTCTAGTTACTCTCTATAACACTAGAGGACAGTGCAGGGTGTAGTTACCCTCTATAACACTGGAGGACAGTGCAGGGTCTAGTTACCCTCTATAACACTGGAGGGCAGTGCAGGGTCTAGTTACCCTCTATAACACTGGAGGGCAGTGCAGGGTCTAGTTACCCTCTATAACACTGGAGGACAGTGCAGGGTCTAGTTACCCTCTATAACACTGGAGGACAGTGCAGGGTCTAGTTACCCTCTATAACACTGGAGGACAGTGCAGGGTCTAGTTACCCTCTATAACACTGGAGGGCAGTGCAGGGTCTAGTTACCCTCTATAACACTGGAGGGCAGTGCAGGGTCTAGTTACCCTCTATAACACTGGAGGACAGTGCAGGGTCTAGTTACCCTCTATAACACTGGAGGGCAGTGCAGGGTCTAGTTACCCTCTATAACACTGGAGGGCAGTGCAGGGTCTAGTTACCCTCTATAACACTGGAGGACAGTGCAGGGTCTAGTTACCCTCTATAACACTGGAGGACAGTGCAGGGTCTAGTTACCCTCTATAACACTGGAGGACAGTGCAGGGTCTAGTTACCCTCTATAACACTGGAGGACAGTGCAGGGTCTAGTTACCCTCTATAACACTAGAGGACAGTGCAGGGTCTAGTTACCCTCTATAACACTGGAGGGCAGTGCAGGGTCTAGTTACCCTCTATAA
>NW_027029603.1:0-1074 GCF_034236695.1 Oncorhynchus nerka
GGGACTGAGCTGACATTTGGGGGCAGTCCTATCTTGTAAGGCGTATACCCAGCGTGGCTTGCTGGAAACATAGAAAGGGATTGAGGTTGGCATCTGGGCAGTCCTATTTATGCATAGGGTTATACCTCTGAAACATAGAAGGGATTGAAGGTTGACCCATTTGGGGCAGTCTTATTTGTAAGGGTTTATACCCCAGTGGTTTGCTGAAACATAGAAAGAGATCAGTTGACATTTGGGCAGTCTTATTCGTAGGTTTATACTGAACTTAGAAAGGGTTGAGTTGACATTTGGGGCAGTGTCTTTATGGGTTATACCCGATGGTTGCTGAAACATAGAAAGAGATTGAGTTGACACTTGGGGAACGAGTCTTATTTGTAAGGTTTATACCCCTGGAAACATAGAAAGGGATTGAGTTGACATTTGGGGACAGTCTTATTTGTAAGGTTTATACCCCAGTGGTTTGCTGGAAACATAGAAAGAGATTGAGTTGACATTTGGAGGCAGTCTTATTTGTAAGGTTTATACCCCTGGAAACATAGAAAGAGATTGAGTTGACATTTGGGGACAGTCTTATTTGTAAGGTTTATACCCCAGTGGTTTGCTGGAAACATAGAAAGAGATTGAGTTGACATTTGGGGGCAGTCTTATTTGTAAGGTTTATACCCCTGGAAACATAGAAAGAGATTGAGTTGACATTTGGGGACAGTCTTATTTGTAAGGTTTATACCCCAGTGGTTTGCTGGAAACATAGAAAGGGATTGAGTTGACATTTGGGGACAGTCTTATTTGTAAGGTTTATACCCCAGTGGTTTGCTGGAAACATAGAAAGGGATTGAGTTGACATTTGGGGACAGTCTTATTTGTAAGGTTTATACCCCTGGAAACATAGAAAGGGATTGAGTTGACATTTGGGGACAGTCTTATTTGTAAGGTTTATACCCCAGTGGTTTTGCTGGAAACATAGAAAGGGATTGAGTTGACATTTGGGGGCAGTCTTATTTGTAAGGTTTATACCCTGGAAACATAGAAAGGGATTGATTTGGCATTTGGGGACAGTCTTATTTGTAAGGTTTA
>NW_027029604.1:0-1075 GCF_034236695.1 Oncorhynchus nerka
TTGTCGTGACAAAATATCCAGTTTAAAAAGGGGAACGTTTTTTATCCAAAAATGAAATACAGCCCCCAGAGTTCCAAGAGGTTTTAACAAACAGATCACTGACCATTTGTATCCCGTCGTACCTTATCAGCTGTACAATCCGAGGCTGGTCACTGGTGCACCTCAGCCACGCTCAGGTCCTAAACTATATCATAACCGCCGTCGATAAGAGACAATACTCTGTAGCCATCTTCATCAACCTGGCCATGGCTTTCGACTCTGTCAATCACTGTATTCTTATCGGCAGAATTAACAGCCTTGGTTTCTGAAATGACTGACTCGCCTGGTTCACCAACTACTTCTCAGAACAACTTCTCAGATAGAGTTCAGTGTGTCAAATTGAAGGGCCTGTTGTCTGGACCTCTGGCAGTCTCTATGGGGGTACCACAGGGTTCAAATCTCTGGCCGACTCTTTTCTCTGTATATACCAAAAATATTGCTCTTGCTGCAGGTGATTCCTTGATCCAACTTTACGCAGATGACACCATTCTGTATACATGTGGCACTTCTTTGGGCACTGTTAACAAACCTCCAAATGAGCTTCAATGCCATACAACACTCCTTCCGTGGCCTCCAACTGCTCTAAACGTTAGTTAAACTAAATGTATGCTCTTCAACCGATCGCTGCCCGCACCCACCGTCCAGCATCACTACTCTGACGGTTCTGACTTAGAATATGGACAACTATAATACCTAGGTGTCTGGTTACACTCTCCTTTCAGACTAATATTAAGCATTTACAATCCAAAATTAAATCAAAACGGCTTCCTATTTCGCAAATGTAAGTTCTTTCACTCAAGCTACAAACATACCGTAAACTGACTATCATACCGATCTCGGTGATGTTGGCTAAAATAGCCTCCAACACTTCCCACAGACTGCGTCCAGTTTAATATCAGTGCCATATCCGTTTTGTCACCAAAGCCCCATATACCACCCACCACTGCGACCTGTATGCTCTCGTCGGCTGGCCCTCGGCAACATATTCGTCTCCAAATCCACTGGCTCCAGGTCATCTATAAGTCTTTGCTAGGCC
>NW_027029605.1:0-1077 GCF_034236695.1 Oncorhynchus nerka
CTGTATATAGCCTCCACATTGACTCTGTACTGGTACCCCTGTATATAGCCTCCACATTGACTCTGTACTGGTACCTCCTGTATATAGCCTCCACATTGACTCTGTACTGGTACCCCTGTATATAGCCTCCACATTGACTCTGTACTGGTACCTCCTGTATATAGCCTCCACATTGACTCTGTACTGGTACCCCTGTATATAGCCTCCACATTGACTCTGTACTGGTACCCCTGTATATAGCCTCCACATTGACTCTGTGCCGGTACCCCTGTATATAGCCTCCACATTGACTCTGTACTGGTACCTCCTGTATATAGCCTCCACATTGACTATGTACTGGTACCCCTGTATATAGCCTCCACATTGACTCTGTACAGGTACCTCCTGTATATAGCCTCCACATTGACTCTGTACTGGTACCCCTGTATATAGCCTCCACATTGACTCTGTACTGGTACCCTTGTATATAGCCTCCACATTGACTCTGTACTGGTACCCCTGTATATAGCCTCCACATTGACTCTGTACCGGTACATCCCTGTATATAGCCTCCACATTGACTCTGTACTGGTACCTCCTGTATATAGCCTCCACATTGACTCTGTACTGGTACCCCTGTATATAGCCTCCACATTGACTCTGTACTGGTACCCCCTGTATATAGCCTCCACATTGACTCTGTACTGGTACCCCCTGTATATAGCCTCCACATTGACTCTGTAGCCACGGTATAGTTTTTTTATTGTGTAACTTTTTTTCTTACCTCTTATTTTTCTTAACTACATTGTTGGTTAAGGGCTTGTCAGTAAGAATTTCATGGTAATGTCTACACCTGTTGTAGCTTTGTAGCGTAGCTTTAAGGGAATAGTATGGTCACATCTAGATAAAAAAAATAGCAGAGTAAATGTGTATAAACACACTTCCTATTCATGGAAGTATTTATTCATCATCTACATATTCATATTACGCTTCTACGTCTGTGTACAGGAAAGTATTAGTTGTAAGACGTAAGAGAAAATATATCAGCTTATTGTTAAATAATTATGACGTTCTTTCCAATACAAAAAGTGTCGTAAC
>NW_027029606.1:0-1078 GCF_034236695.1 Oncorhynchus nerka
CTTCCATGGCTGGTCCTGTAGTAAGAGGACCTACTGTCAGAACTGGTCTTTCTACTAGTCCTGACATGGTTTAGAGGCCTGTTCAGAAATCTTGTGCCCATAAATATGCTGTGACAAGATTCTTTTATCGTGAATGCAATTCGTATAGCATTCATGGTATTATCAACAGCTTGGATTGTAGTAAACAGAAATACGGGTTTAAAGTTATGTACAGCCAAACTGCAAGCAGAGTTGAGTGGCGATGTTACTGTCAGTATGGTTTTTGATAGCTGGATAACCTGAGGTGGTTGTCTCAGCATGATAAAGACCCCAATGTTTGCAAACACAGAGGGATCTATTGATATAGTTTATTGGGCGGTGTGGGAGGGTTTTTGGGGAAGGGGAAGGTGTGGTAGAAGTTAATAGGGATTTCTTGTTTTATTTTCTTAGTACAGAATTAGAGAGACCTGCACCTTAAACATTTGTTTGCGGACCTCCATGATACCCTAGGAGGTCTGCATCAACGGACTTCAGTGCAGGTAGTGCCTCGTCAGAGAGAGAACATTTCAGTTGCTCTACAGTTTTGAAGCTGAATGTAATGATTATCAGTTCTTTACATGTGTACTAATATTCAGACACATTCGGTTGTTTCTATATTTATCTATAATTCAGGGTTTTCACACGGGGCTTCAAGTAAATGAATATTAGTGCCTGAAAAGTCCCTTGATTTGACTTGACACTGTAGGCTAGTAATTCTTAATATGGTGTGAACGGGAAATACATTTGGTTTTTGTGAGTGAAATAATACAGTGAAGACAAGGTTATTCAGGAAAATAGTACATAGTGCTGCCTGAAACATACTGTGATCTTGTACTAAATGGTTTTTGAGTCATTTATGCATTTATGTGAATTTAGGAAATCTACGATAGATTAAGTGCACTTATGTTGTGCAATTTAAAATCTGTACTTTGTGTCTAATGTGAATGAATGTTTTGTCAAGGATTAGCTACCGGATCTACTGAAATTAGATAATTGAACAAGAAAAAAGAGAAAATAGTTTTACAGAATAAAGTGCCAGAACTGTCAAGAAAATAACTTT
>NW_027029607.1:0-1079 GCF_034236695.1 Oncorhynchus nerka
AAGTTAACCTCTTCAGTCGACCCTCTACTTTTTTGAACATTCTGTTAAAAATCGCGCAACATTTCAGCGCCCTGCTACTCATGCCAGGAATATAGTATATGCATTTGCTTAGTCTGTGTGGATAGAAAACACTCAGACGTTTAAAAAACTAGTTAAATCACTGCTGTGGCTTCTACCAGAACGGCATTTACATCGAAAAGCACAGGAAAAACTGATCACTGAAAATGGGGGAAAATATATCCATGCGCTACTTGAACCCATTGATAAACGTGAACCACAATTAATTGACTGAGGTTGCAGTACCTACAGCTTCCACAGGGTGTCTAGAGTCTTGTCATTTCCCTTCAAGTTTTTTCTGGTCAAACACATACAGGACACCGTATCTAATCCGGCCCAGGACCGGATATTTTCGATTGAGTTTCTAGCCGGACATTTTTCCAGACGGACAGCTAATGATCTTTACATCGCCTCCTGATGAATTTTATCGCTTATTAACGTTTACTAATACCTAAAGTTGCATTACAAACGTATTTCGAAGTGTTTTGTGAAAGTTTATCGTCGACTTTTTGAATTTTAAAAAATGACGTTACGTTTTGAAACGATGTTTTTTTCGTTTATCACACAGTCTACATATAACGATATCTAGGCTTTATATGGACCGATTTATTTGAAATAAAGACCCAAATAGTGTTTATGGGACATCTAGGAGTGCCAACAAAGAAGATGGTGAAAGGTAATGAATGTTTTCTATTTTATTGTGCGGTTTGTGTAACGCCGAAATGCTAATTATTTTGTTTACGTCCCCTGTGGGTCTTTTGGGGTGTTGCATGCTATCAGATAATGGCTTCTCATGCTTTCGCCGAAAAGCATTTTAAAAATCTGACTTGTTGCCTGGATTCACAACGAGTGTAGCTTTAATTCGATACCCTGCATGTGTATTTTAATGAACTTTTGAGTTTTAACTAATACTATTAGCATTTAGCGTAGCGCATTTGCATTTCCAGAGCTCTAGTTGGGACGCAAGCGTCCCGAGTAGAAGCAACAGGTTAACAAACAGATCACTGACCATTTCGAATCCC
>NW_027029608.1:0-1079 GCF_034236695.1 Oncorhynchus nerka
GACAATACGTAGTTACAGGCCGTTACCTTACAGACAATACGTAGTTACAGGCCGTTACCTCACACAGGACAATGTTCGTAGTTACAGGCCGTTACCCTTACAGACAGTACGTAGTTACAGGCCGTTACCTACAGACAATACGTAGTTACAACTACGTAGTTACAGGCCGTTACCTTATAGACAATACGTAGTTACAGGCCGTTACCTTACAGACAATACGTAGTTACAGGCCGTTACTTTATAGACAATACGTAGTTACAGACAATACGTAGTTACAGGCCGTTACCTTACAGACAATACGTAGTTACAGGCCCGTTACCTTACAGACAATACGTAGTTACAGGCCCTTACCTTACAGACAATACGTAGTTACAGGCCGTTACCTTACAGACAATACGTAGTTACAGACAATACGTAGTTACAGACAATACGTAGTTACAGACAATACGTAGTTACAGGCCGTTACTTTATAGACAATACGTAGTTACAGACAATACGTAGTTACAGGCCGTTACCTTACAGACAATACGTAGTTACAGGCCGTTACTTTATAGACAATACGTAGTTACAGGCCGTTACCTTACAGACAATACGTAGTTACAGGCCGTTACCTTACAGACAATACGTAGTTACAGGCCGTTACCTTACAGACAATACGTAGTTACAGGCCGTTACCTTACAGACAATACGTAGTTACAGGCCGTTACCTTATAGACAATACGTAGTTACAGGCCGTTACCTTACAGACAATACGTAGTTACAGGCCGTTACCTTACAGACAATACGTAGTTACAGGCCGTTACCTTACAGACAATACGTAGTTACAGGCCGTTACCTTACAGACAATACGTAGTTACAGGCCGTTACCTTACAGACAATACGTAGTTACAGGCCGTTACCTTACAGACAATACGTAGTTACAGGCAATCGTATAGCAATCTAGTTACAGACAATACGTAGTTACAGGCCGTTACTTTATAGACAATACGTAGTTACAGACAATACGTAGTTACAGGCCGTTACCTTATAGACAATACGTAGTTACAGGCCGTTACCTTATAGACAATACGTAGTTACAG
>NW_027029609.1:0-1080 GCF_034236695.1 Oncorhynchus nerka
GGGTCTATATCCTGATATATTTACGGCCAGGTGAATGAGACTGTGTGTTTATAAGGGTCTATATCCTGATATCTATACCCCCAGGTGAATGGGACTGTGTGTTTATAAGGGTATATATCCTGATATCTATACCCCCAGGTGAATGGGTCTATATCCTGATATCTATACCCCCAGGTGAATGGGACTGTGTGTTTATAAGGGTCTATATCCTGATATCTATACCCCCAGGTGAATGGGACTGTGTGTTTATAAGGGTCTATATCCTGATATCTATACCCCCAGGTGAATGGGACTGTGTTTATAGGTCTATATCCTGATATCTATACCCCCAGGTGAATGGGACTGTGTGTTTATAAGGGTCTATATCCTGATATCTATACCCCCAGGTGAATGGGACTGTGTTTATAAGGGTCTATATCCTGATATCTTTACCCCCAGGTGAATGGGACTGTGTGTTTATAAGGGTCTATATCCTGATATCTATACCCCCAGGTGAATGGGACTGTGTTTATAATGGTCTATATCCTGATATCTATACCCCCAGGTGAATGGGACTGTGTGTTTATAAGGGTCTATATCCTGATATCTATACCCCCAGGTGAATGGGACTGTGTGTTTATAAGGGTCTATATCCTGATATCTATACCCCCAGGTGAATGGGACTGTGTTTATAAGGGTCTATATCCTGATATCTTTACCCCCAGGTGAATGGGACTGTGTGTTTATAAGGGTCTATATCCTGATATCTATACCCCCAGGTGAATGGGACTGTGTTTATAAGGGTCTATATCCTGATATCTATACCCCCAGGTGAATGGGACTGTGTTTATAAGGGTCTATATCCTGATATCTATACCCCCAGGTGAATGGGACTGTGTGTTTATAAGGGTCTATATCCTGATATCTATACCCCCAGGTGAATGGGACTGTGTTTATAAGGGTCTATATCCTGATATCTATACCCCCAGGTGAATGGGACTGTGTTTATAAGGGTCTATATCCTGATATCTATACCCCCAGGTGAATGGGACTGTGTTTATAAGGGTCTATATCCTGATATCTATACCCCCCCAGGTGAAT
>NW_027029610.1:0-1080 GCF_034236695.1 Oncorhynchus nerka
GGCCTGATTTTCTTCTTAGCTAGCTACATAGCCGTCTTTGTATCAAAGATAATTGCGTAATTATCGTATTTCGTCGTCCTAACGCAGTCTACACTGCTATCTGCCCAGCAGCTAGCCAGCTAGCCAGCTAGCTAACGTCCACCGTCTATCGAATAGCAGCACTAAAAACTATTACACTCAACTGAATGACCTGATTAGTGTAGTGTTAGCTAGCTACATAGTTGTCTTTGCTGTCTTCGTATCCAAGATAATTGTGTAGTTTAGAGTGTGTAGTCTTAGAGTGATTATCTTAATTTACCGAGGTTAGCTAGCCAGCTATTTGTCGTCCTTAACGTAGGAGACACTGCTAGCTAGCCAACAGCTAGCCAACGTCCACCGAATTGAACTTCCTCACTCAACAACCCGGTCGCTTTCCGCTTCGCTCCACAGGTAGTATCACATTTTCATTTCATTTCATTACAGTACAACGGTTTGATTTGTTTGATCGTAGCTAGCTACATAGCTAGCTACATAGCCGTCTTTGTATCAAAGATAGTTGTGTAGTCTAGAGCGATTTTCTAGGTTAGCTAGCCAGCTATTGTCGTTCTTTTAACGCAACGTAACGTAATCAACACTGTTGCTAGCCAGCTAGCCCCCGAATAGCAGCACTGTCGAAACAATCACACCCAACGGAACGACTTGATTAGTGTAGTGTCAACAACGCAGCCACTGCCAGCTAGCCTACAAAGTCAACAACGCAGCCACTGCCAGCTAGCCTACTTCAGCAGTACTGTATCATTTTAATCATTTTAGTCAATAAGATTCTTGCTACGTAAGCTTAACTTTCTGAACATTCGAGACGTGTAGTCCACTTGTCATTCCAATCTCCTTTGCATTAGCGTAGCCTCTTCTGTAGCCTGTCAACTATGTGTCTGTCTATCCCTGTTCTCTCCTCTCTGCACAGACCATACAAACGCTCCACACCGCGTGGCGCGGCCACCCTAATCTGGTGGTCCCAGCGCGCACGACCCACGTGGAGTTCCAGGTCTCCGGTAGCCTCTGGAACTGCCGATCTGCGGCCAACAAGCAGAGTTCATCTCA
>NW_027029611.1:0-1081 GCF_034236695.1 Oncorhynchus nerka
CAGTCAGTTTAAGGTAGGGAACAAGGTGCTGTTCTGACCAGCTATAACACAGTCAGTTTAAGGTAGGGAACAAGGTGCTGTTCTCCCTACCAGCTATAACACAGTCAGTTTAAGGTAGGGAACAAGGTGCTGTTCTCCCTACCAGCTATAACACAGTCAGTTTAAGGTAGGGAACAAGGTGCTGTTCTGACCAGCTATAACACAGTCAGTTTAAGGTAGGGAACAAGGTGCTGTTCTGACCAGCTATAACACAGTCAGTTTAAGGTAGGGAACAAGGTGCTGTTCTGACCAGCTATAACACAGTCAGTTTAAGGTAGGGAACAAGGTGCTGTTCTCCCTACCAGCTATAACACAGTCAGTTTAAGGTAGGGAACAAGGTGCTGTTCTGACCAGCTATAACACAGTCAGTTTAAGGTAGGGAACAAGGTGCTGTTCTGACCAGCTATAACACAGTCAGTTTAAGGTAGGGAACAAGGTGCTGTTCTGACCAGCTATAACACAGTCAGTTTAAGGTAGGGAACAAGGTGCTGTTCTGACCAGCTATAACACAGTCAGTTTAAGGTAGGGAACAAGGTGCTGTTCTGACCAGCTATAACACAGTCAGTTTAAGGTAGGGAACAAGGTGCTGTTCTGACCAGCTATAACACAGTCAGTTTAAGGTAGGGAACAAGGTGCTGTTCTCCTACCAGCTATAACACAGTCAGTTTAAGGTAGGGAACAAGGTGCTGTTCTGCCACCAGCTATAACACAGTCAGTTTAAGGTAGGGAACAAGGTGCTGTTCTCCGACCAGCTATAACACCGTCAGTTTGGGTGAACAAGGTGCTGTTCTCCCACCAGCTATAACAGCCAGTTTAAGGTAGGGAACAAGGTGCTGTTCTGACCAGCTATAACACAGTCAGTTTAAGGTAGGGAACAAGGTGCTGTTCTCCCTACCAGCTATAACACAGTCAGTTTAAGGTAGGGGAACAAGGTGCTGTTCTCCGACCAGCTATAACAGTCCCAGTTTAAGGTTGCAGGGAACAAGGTGCTGTTCTTGACCAGCCATAACACAGTCCAGTTTAAGGTAGGGAACAAGGTGCT
>NW_027029612.1:0-1082 GCF_034236695.1 Oncorhynchus nerka
GTGGCTGCTCTAGGTGTCCGCCTCGTGTGGGTGCGTGTATGTCTCTCATGAGTGTGTGTGTAGCTGCCTGTGTCTCTCCTCTTGAGGGTGTGTGTGTGTGTGGCTGCCTGTGTCTCTCTCATGAGGGGTGTGTGTGTGTGGCTGCCTGTGTCTCTCTCATGAGGTGTGTATGTGTGGCTGCCTGTGTCTCTCCTCATGAGGGTGTGTGTGCTGTGTCTATGTGTGTGTGGTGTGTGTGGCTGCCTGTGTCTCCTCTCAGTAGAGGTGTGTGTGTGGCTGTGTGTGTGTGTGTGTGTGTGGCTGCCTGTGTCTCTCTCATGAGGGTGTGTGTGTGTGTGTGTGGCTGCCTGTGTGTCTCTCATGAGGGTGTGTGTGTGTGTGTGGCTGCCTGTGTCTCTCTCATGAGGGTGTGTGTGTGTGTGGCTGCCTGTGTCTCTCTCATGAGGGTGTGTGTGTGTGTGTGTGGCTGCCTGTGTCTCTCTCATGAGTGTGTGTGTGTGTGTGTGTGTGTGTGGCTGCCTGTGCCTTCCTCATGCTGCAGTATAATGGCAGCCCGCTATTAAACCCACTTCTTCGGAACACTCAGAGCCTGACTGCAATGCCTCTCTCCCTCTCCCCTCTCCATAACCTTTCAGTTCTCCTCAGAACAGATGCCAGTTTCTCCTTCAAAATTAATGACTGCTGGCTGTGGCTGAGAGAGAGAGAGAGACTGCTGGCTGTGGCTGAGAGAGAGAGAGAGAGAGAGAGAGAGAGAGACTGCTGAGCTGTTCGCTCCAAACTAACGTCCCACCAAGTTTTAGGGCAGGCTAATCAACTCCCGGTTTCTCTCCAGTGATGGGTCAAGGCCATCTTTGTCTCTCCAGAGCTGAGGAGAAACTGTTTCTGGGTCCAGGGCTGACAGGGGAATTAAGGACTCAGTCTACTGTTCCAAATAACACCACAGACTGCTGGTGCTGGGTATTACTGACAAGCCCAACCCAGCAGAGAATCCAGAGCATCTACTATATATGAAACTCCACATCAGGCCAAAACTCCTATCTCTGACGAGTAGTATTGCCAAACTATATTAAGCAGAATGCAGA
>NW_027029613.1:0-1084 GCF_034236695.1 Oncorhynchus nerka
AGACTATAACCGAATATTTAATATTTACATTTCATGTAACATTTAGTAATCATAATTATTTATGCAACCAACTGACAATTTTTGGGTACAATTATATTGACGTTGTTGCCCTGCTTTTAAAATATCAGGGTTAATTTTCCAGCCTGCTGAAGGTGTGGTGGAGTGGTAAACACCACCCCCTGCTCTACCAGGGGCTTGAGGTGGTCTCCCACAGCTCTGCTTATGTCATGTTCTGTGGCCTTGCTGTTCCATTTCTTGACTGCCCCTGTAACACAGAAATAAATACATTTAGTCATATTATATAAAACATTAAAAGTAATCGATATGGAGCGTCTATGGCCTCAGTTACACCTGGCACCTAAATATGACTTCTGTCATCTGATCACTCCAAACTGCATTAGGTTCAGATCTACCAGGATGGGCCTTTGACAGTCTGGATGCAGTCAGGCCACTGAATATAAATAAGCAACGTAAAGAGGTGGGGTGAATGATTGGGGAAATGTACTATCTACACAAATGACCATAATAGCAAAGAACAAATGTGTGTGCCTGAGACCTCCTGTCTCAGCCTCAGTATGTGTCGGGGGGCTAGAGGTCAGTTTATTTATGTCTGGGTACTTCTCCTGTCCTATTCGGTGTCCTGTGAATTCTATGTGCTCTCACAATTCTTTCTCTCTCTCGGAGGACCAGAGCCCTAGGACCATGCCCTCAGGACTACCTGACATGATGACTCCTTGCTGTCCCAGAGTCCACCTGGCCGTGCTGCTGTTCAAGTTTCAACTGTTCTGCCTTATTATTATTGGACCATGCTGGTCATTTATGAACATTTGAACATCTTGGCCATGTTCTGTTATCTCCACCTGGCACAGCCAGAAGAGAGAGGACTGGCCACCCCACATAGCCTGGTTCCTCTCAGGTTTCTTCCTAGGTTTTGGCCTTTCTAGGGAGTTTTTCCTAGCCACCGTGCTTCTACACCTGCATTGCTTGCTGTTTGGGGTTTTAGGCTGGGTTTCTGTACAGCACTTTGAGATATCAGCTGATGTACGAAGGGCTATATAAATCAATTTGATTTGATTTTGATTTT
>NW_027029614.1:0-1084 GCF_034236695.1 Oncorhynchus nerka
CGGAACTTTTTCTCAAAAATGCTCAGAAAGTGGTCAAAACGAAGGTTGAAAAACACGTGGTAATGCAGTTACAAAAACCGCTGTACCGTAGTTCCGTGTGGAATATTTTGATTCTGCACACAGCCATGAATAGCGGAGAAGTAGACGAATATCCCATTCATTCTAACTTCTTGTCTAACTTGTTGCAGTATTGGTCAAAATAGACACTGCTTGCCAAAATGTTACAGAAACTGATGTTGGTGCTGTTATTTAAACTCCTGTAACTTTTGATGCGAGTATCATTTTTCTATCCAAACTCCAGATTTGAGTAGCAGAGAAGGAGACGAAGCTGGAACACTTGACATGTCTTGTCTAAGTGGTTGCAAAGTGGATTTATTAGCTGATTTGTGTCAAAAATGGCTTGATTTCACTTACAAAGAATGTCACTTGGAAGTGATGATGTCACAATGGGGCACTTGAGTTTCTTGAGAGATCCAATGAAAGCGGAAGGAGGACATAAAGAGGACAAGAAAGTGAAAAACGGAAATAGTATAACAGATATCAAAAATCTATACAAACAACTTGATCGAGACTGCTATAATTTGTTGATATTGGAACTGCATTTCTAGCTTAAACGCTGTAGGAGGAGCGTCTCCTCATGATTTTGGCCCTGCAGCGTCGGCGAGTATCCTAGCCAACGGTTCCTGCTTTGGAATATCAGAATTGACAGAGAGCTGTTAGTGAAGAGCAGGTGAGGGTTTCTTAAATCGCTCTCCCTCGAGAACGGTAGACCCAATTTTAAAAGCGTTTCCGCCTCTTGAGAAGCAGAGAAGTAGAGGAAGATTTTCTGCCAAACTATGTTTGTGTAACTGTTTGTTTAGTGGTCAAAACGATAGTTGTTTGGGAAAGTAATAAATTGCCTTGCTGCTGGCATGATTTACAGACACTTGAAAGTGAGGCGATGGGTTACAAAAACGGCTCTAGTTAGAGATTGGTAGCCCCGATTTGAAATCCGACTTTTTCTATGAAGAGCAGAGAAGCAGGGGCAGATTTTAGCTTGCGGAACTTTTTTCCTCAAAAATGCTCAGAAAGTGGTCAAAACGAC
>NW_027029615.1:0-1084 GCF_034236695.1 Oncorhynchus nerka
GAGCTGTTAGTAGGAACTGGGATGTGTTGATGAGGAGGAGGAGTTAGTGAGTTGTTAGTAGGGAACTGGGAGTGTGTTGATGAGGAGGAGGAGAGTAGTGAGTTGTTAGTAGGGAACTGGGAGTGTGTTGATGATGATGGAGGAGTTAGTGAGTTGTTAGTAGGGAACTGGGAGTGTGTTGATGATGAGAGTTAGTGAGTTGTTAGTAGGAACTGGGAGTGTGCTGATGATGAAGAGGAGTTAGTGAGTTGTTAGTAGGAACTGGGAGTGTGTTGATGATGAGAGGAGTTAGTGAGTTGTTAGTAGGGAACTGGGAGTGTGTTGATGATGATGATGATGAGTTAGTGAGTTGTTAGTAGGGAACTGGGAGTGTGTTGATGATGATGAGTTAGTGAGTTGTTAGTAGGGAACTGGGAGTGTGTTGATGATGAGGAGTTAGTGAGTTGTTAGTAGGGAACTGGGAGTGTGTTGATGATGATGAGTTAGTGAGTTGTTAGTAGGGAACTGGGAGTGTGTGATGATGATGATGAGTTAGTGAGTTGTTAGTAGGGAACTGGGAGTGTGTTGATGATGATGAGTTAGTGAGTTGTTAGTAGGGAACTGGGAGTGTGTTGATGATGATGATGATGATGATGAGTTAGTGAGTTGTTAGTAGGGAACTGGGAGTGTGTTGATGATGATGATGAGTTAGTGAGTTGTTAGTAGGGAACTGGGAGTGTGTTGATGATGATGAGTTAGTGAGTTGTTAGTAGGGAACTGGGAGTGTGTTGATGAGGAGGAGGAGTTAGTGAGTTGTTAGTAGGGAACTGGGAGTGTGTTGATGAGGAGGAGGAGAGTGTGAGTTGTTAGTAGGGAACTGGGAGTGTGTTGATGAGGAGGATGAGTTAGTGAGTTGTTAGTAGGGAACTGGGAGTGTGTTGATGATGATGAGTGAGGAGTTAGTGAGTTGTTAGTAGGGAACTGGGAGTGTGTTGATGATGATGAGGAGTTAGTGAGTTGTTAGTAGGGAACTGGGAGTGTGTTGATGATGATGATGATGAGTTAGTGAGTTGTTAGTAGGGAACTGGGAGTGTGTTGATGATGA
>NW_027029616.1:0-1085 GCF_034236695.1 Oncorhynchus nerka
ACCGTAACAGTCTGTGAGTATAACAGGACTGATATGTCAGGCAAAAACAGTCACAGGTTTTTTCAATGCTTGCCTATGGGATATGCAAATCGATAGGACCCAGATTGCAGTTCTATGGCTTCCACTAGATGTCAACAGTCTTAGAAGGTTTCAGGCTTGTTTTGAAAAATGAACAAGTATTTGTAGTTCCAAGGTGTCCCAGCTAGAAAAGTAGTCATGTTGCGCGCATCAACGAGTGCGGCTCCCGTTATTATCTTCGCTATTAAACACACTATTCTCCATCTTAAATATTGTTTATTTAGATATTAGAATACTTGAGGATTAATTAAAAACATTGTTTGACTTGTTTGGACAAACTTTACTGGTAACTTTTTGGATTAGTTTGTGCATGTTGAACGAGTGAATTACTGAATCAAGCGTGCCGTCTAAACGACCATTCATTGTGTAGCTGGGACCCTTGGGATTGCAATCAGAAGAAGATCTTCAGAGGTAAGTGATTTTTTAAAATGCTGTCTGTGATTTTGTGACGCCTGTGACGTCTGTGGGATGCTGATAATCGCATGGTATGCTCTCTCCGTAAAGCAGTTTTGAAATCTGACAACGCAGTTGGATTAACAAGAAGCTTTTAAATTATGTCAGACACTTGTATTTTCATGAATGTTTAATATTACGATTTTTGTATTTTGAATTTCGCGCTCTGCAATTTCACCAGATGTTGTCGTAGGTGTCCCACTAGCGTTTGGACATGCACCCAAACAGGTTAACTAGGCAAGTCAGTTAGGAACAAATTCTTATTTTCAATGAAGGCCTAGGAACAGTGGGTTAACTGCCTTGTTCAGGGGCAGAACGACAGATTTTTACCTTGTCAGCTCGGGATTTGATCTTGCAACCTTTCAGTTGCTCTAACCACTAGGCTACCTGTCACCCGTTATGGCCAGAAGAGGACTGGTCACCGCTCTGAGCCTGGTTCCTCTCTCGGTTTCTTCCAAGGTTCCTGCTTTCTAGGGAGTTGTTTGTGGCCACTGTGCTTCTACATCTGCATGTATTGCTCTTTGGGGATTTTAGGTTGGGTTTCTGTTAAGCAC
>NW_027029617.1:0-1086 GCF_034236695.1 Oncorhynchus nerka
ATTTAAGCTCATTTAGCAGACGCTCTTATCCAGAGCGACTTACAAATTGGTGCTTTCACCTTGATGACATCCAGTGGAACAGCCACTTTACAATAGTGCATCTAGGTCTTTTAAGGGGGAGGGAGGGGGAGAGGATTACTTTATCCTATCCTAGGTATTCCTTAAAGAGGTGGGGTTTCAGGTGTCTCCGGAAGGTGGTGATTGACTCCGCTGTCCTGGCGTCGTGAGGAGTTTGTTCCACCATTGGGGGGCCAGAGCAGCGAACAGTTTTGACTGGGCTGAGCGGGAACTGTACTTCCTCAGTGGTAGGGAGGCGAGCAGGCCAGAGGTGGATGAACGCAGTGCCCTTGTTTGGGTGTAGGGCCTGATCAGAGCCTGGAGGTACTGAGGTGCCGTTCCCCTCACAGCTCCGTAGGCAAGCACCATGGTCTTGTAGCGGATGCGAGCTTCAACTGGAAGCCAGTGGAGAGAGCGGAGGAGCGGGGTGACGTGAGAGAACTTGGGAAGGTTGAACACCAGACGGGCTGCGGCGTTCTGGATGAGTTGTAGGGGTTTAATGGCACAGGCAGGGAGCCCAGCCAACAGCGAGTTGCAGTAATCCAGACGGGAGATGACAAGTGCCTGGATTAGGACCTGCGCCGCTTCCTGTGTGAGGCAGGGTCGTACTCTGCGGATGTTGTAGAGCATGAACCTACAGGAACGGGCCACCGCCTTGATGTTATTTGAGAACGACAAGCTTAACGTTATGACTATAACTAATGTTCCCTCTACTTACTCAACATACCATGGGGAAATACAATCATTCCTCATGCCGACCCAAACGGATACTAAATGAAAAGGCCCATGGCAGACCACCCAGACCTGACCCCGCAAGATGAGTCAGTTTTGTCAATTTATTCATTGTCTTTCGTTTGAAACACTCCTGTCAATGTTGAGTAAGGACACACACCTAATTAGGCATATAGAAGTAGGACGAGTCTACCTGGCCTGCGCACAAATGTAGGCCTATAAATGTGCCCATTTGGGGATGTCTGATAGTATTTCTGATTGTCTTAACGCACCAACACTAATGAGTTGTGGAGCTTC
>NW_027029618.1:0-1087 GCF_034236695.1 Oncorhynchus nerka
AATTATGAAAGGAGAGAAAGAGAATCATAAAAGAGGCAAACTCACTGAAGACAGCATCAACCTCTTCAAAAAGAGGAGCGACACTCAAACGAATAACGTTACCAAGGCATTCAGCGTTTAGGTCATCTGGAATAGGAAAGGTTAGTTTAAAAAAATCTTGTCAAACGCTTAGTGCTTAAATTTGCAAAGTGCATACTTATAGAAGGTGTCTGTTGTGCTTGTATGCCCACAGCTGCCATCAATAGGCAAAACAACCTGTAAGGCATTTGACAAATTGTTATGATTGATTAAAAGGAGAACACAACTCAAATGTTTGCATCGCATAAGACTCTCCTAGGCCTGCTACTACTTACCCTGAGCTAAGGAAAAGAATCATTGTAGAACAGATTTGTTCTGATAAAATACACAGCTACAGAACCTGATATTTGACCCAAAGTGTGCAGCCTACAGCCCAGGGGTATGCAACTTTTACCCTATGACAAAGGCTTCCCACACTCAGTCACCTGAACCCCAAAGGGCTGCACATTTTCTTTTATTCCCTAGCCCTACAAAGCTGATTCAAATAATCATCCAGCTTTGTTAATCTGAATCAGCTGTGTAGTGTTAGGACAAAAACCTAAATGTAAGGCTACTGTTCAATTTTAGAAGGGTGCTCCGCCCTCACCGCTCGGCTCAGGTTAATAGAACTCCCTCATTAGCAGCACAACAGCCTTTCACAGATGAAAAGCATAATTACCCAACCGTCTACAATTGTAGCCCAGACAGAGAGAAAGATATTGGCCTCTAATGGCCAAAATGCTGCATTTGCATGCACTTTCACAATTTGAATGTAGTCAACTGGGTGGGACTACCAACTTCATTGGCTGAGCCCTACTGGTAACCCTGTTGAAGTCATGTCCAATCGGGTCATCAGAAGGGCTCAGACAATTGTGAAGAAGAAATGTTACTACTTTAATATGAAGATAGCCTCAATGGCGCTGCCCATGCTGTCACAGACACTATATTGGCACAGATACATAGATGAGTCTTTTATCTTCTTATGGCTTCTTATTATCTTCTTGTCCAGGGGTGCCCAGAGTAAACTGCC
>NW_027029619.1:0-1087 GCF_034236695.1 Oncorhynchus nerka
GTACTATCCCCATCTCCTTCCACTGAATAACGTACTAATCCCTATCTTCATTCCACTGAATAACAGTACTATTCCCCATCTCCATTCCACTGAATAACAGTACTATTCCCCATCTCCATTCCACTGAATAACAGTACTATTCCCCATCTCCATTCCACTGAATAACAGTACTCTTCCCTATCTCCATTCAACTGAATACAGTACTATTCCCCATCTCCATTCCACTGAATCTTCAGTACTCTTCCCATCTCCTTTCCACTGAATAACAGTACTCTTCCCCATCTCCTTTCCACTGAATAACAGTACTATTCCCCATCTCCTTTCCACTGAATAACAGTACTATTCCCCATCTCCATTCCACTGAATAACAGTACTATTCCCTATCTCCATTCCACTGGAAAAACAGTACCATTCCCCATCTCCATTCCACTGAATAACAGTACTACATTCCCCATCTCCATTCACTGAATAACAGCACTCTTCCCTATCTCCATTCCGACTGAATCACAGTACTTCCTCATCTCCATTCCACTAATAACAGTACTATTCCCCATCTCCATTCCACTGAATAACAGTACTATTCCCCATCTCCATTCCACTGAATAACAGTACTATTCCCCATCTCCATTCCACTGAATAACAGTACTCTTCCCATCTCCATTCCACTGAATAACAGTACTATTCCCCATCTCCATTCCACTGGAATAACAGTACTATTCCCTATCTCCATTCCACTGAATAACAGTACTATTCCTCATCTCCATTCCACTGAATAACAGTACTATTCCCCATCTCCATTCCACTGAATAACAGTACTATTCCCCATCTCCATTCCACTGAATAACATTACTATTCCCCATCTCCTTTCCACTGAATAACAGTACTATTCCCCATCTCCATTCCACTGAATAACAGTACCATTCCCCATCTCCATTCCACTGAATAACAGTACTATTCCCATCTCCCATTCCACTGAATAACAGTGCACTAATCCCTATCTTCATTCTACTGGAATAACAGTACTATTCCCATCTCCATTCCACTGAATAACAGTACTATTCTCTATCTCCATTCCACTGGAATAACA
>NW_027029620.1:0-1089 GCF_034236695.1 Oncorhynchus nerka
CATGTGCTTCAGTTAACAAAAACAGATGGCTTTGCGATCTATTTCATTCTTAGAATGTCAACATTGTGAAAGTGGGAGTTGTGCAAAAGCTCATTTAACAAGTGAATACTCTCAAAAGACAAGTTGGGGAATACTGTAGATTAGAAAAAACATGTAAAGTGGCTCTATCGTAGAGATACTTCCTTTAATATAATAGTTGTGTTCAAATATTGATACAACATGATTTGTCTACAAAGTCCTCCAATGAATGTAAATTTCATGGAATTTGAAGCCTTTCTATAAAGGCACGGATGGGATTTGAACCCATGTTCTTCGGTTTACGAGACCGACGCCTTACCACTTGGCCACCATGCCACTCTATTCTGCAATATATATATATATATCAACATTCTGGAAAGTAGTAGTTGTGCAATGTGAATTTGGCACACAAACTCAGTAGAGAAAGGACCTCATACATATATAGCATGCCCTCCCTCTGAGCTTCCATCCCATTTAATTTGTAGATAAAACGCAATATCAATACACTGTACTTTATATATACACCACTCCATTGAAACTACAATGAAATGATAGCAGCAATTCTTAAAAACAGGAACGACAGGGATCGAAAACATGAACTTCAGTTTTTGAAAAATGATGCCATGTGCTGGCAACCATGCCACTCTGTTCTATAAATGTACTAACAGGATTGAAACGCATGTTCTTCAGATTAAAAATACCAAATTATTTAGCACATCTCTGTTTCCTGCTTAGAATTTCAACATTCTGAAAGTAGTTGGGTCTTTGCAAAAAAACCAGAGAAGCTGGGGATTGAACCCAGGACCTCATACATGCAAAGGATGCTTCACTACTGAGCCACACCCCTTTCTGGTAAAGAAGAAATTGTTTCTTATTTTCTTAAATTTCTCCTTTTATTATAGCAGGTAAGCCAGTTAAGAACAAGTTCTCATACACAACTGCTAATCGGCCAAGGGTAAAGCAAAGCAGTGCAATTCATTTGCAGTCTCTGGACGCGGAGGGGTGAACATCTGCTGCTCTGACTGCAGCTGGAGGACTGCTGCAGGGACTACAGAGCCGCCTGTGATTGCC
>NW_027029621.1:0-1090 GCF_034236695.1 Oncorhynchus nerka
CATTATATGATTCATCAGGGGGGCATTATAATGATTCATCAGGGGAGAATTATAATGATTCATCAGGGGGACATTATCATGATTCATCAGGGGGGCATTATAATGATTCATCAGGGGGACATTATAATGATTCATCAGGGGGGACATTATAATGATTCATCAGGGGGACATTATAATGATTCATCAGGGGGAACATTATAATGATTCATCAGGGGGCATTATAATGATTCATCAGGGGGAGAATTATAATGATTCATCAGGGGGGACATTATCATGATTCATCAGGGGGGCATTATAATGATTCATCAGGGGGGACATTATAATGATTCATCAGGGGAACATTATAATGATTCATCAGGGGGAACATTATAATGATTCATCAGGGGGGACATTATAATGATTCATCAGGGGGACATTATAATGATTCATCAGGGGGGACATTATAATGATTCATCAGGGGGGCATTATAATGATTCATCAGGGGAGAATTATAATGATTCATCAGGGGGGACATTATCATGATTCATCAGGGGGCATTATAATGATTCATCAGGGGGACATTATAATGATTCATCAGGGGAACATTATAATGATTCATCAGGGGGACATTATAATGATTCATCAGGGGGACATTATAATGATTCATCAGGGGGACATTATAATGATTCATCAGGGGGACATTATAATGATTCATCAGGGGTGGGACATTATAATGATTCATCAGGGGGCATTATAATGATTCATCAGGGGGGACATTATAATGATTCATCAGGGGAACATTATAATGATTCATCAGGGGGGACATTATAATGATTCATCAGGGGGACATTATAATGATTCATCAGGGGGCATTATAATGATTCATCAGGGGGGTCATTATAATGATTCATCAGGAGGGGACATTATAATGATTCATCAGGGGGAATTATAATGATTCATCAGGGGGGACATTATAATGATTCATCAGGGGAGAATTATAATGATTCATCAGGGGGACATTATAATGATTCATCAGGGGGACATTATCATGATTCATCAGGGGGACATTATAATGATTCATCAGGGGGGCATTATAATGATTTATCAGGGG
>NW_027029622.1:0-1095 GCF_034236695.1 Oncorhynchus nerka
CACCTATTTTTATCAAACCAGTCTCATTAATTTAACCCACATCTCTGTCTAGCAAAATCACATCACAAAAGAGATGTCTTTTACTAATATTGGTCATTCGAGGACAGTACATTTTTCATTTGGGTCTCGAGATGAATAAACTCAAGAACCTCTGACATGGATTCTTAAACTATGATTTGGGACCCAAAGCAGTTATTAACATGTCATAGGTGGGTCGCGAGATATGAGTAAACATTCAGAATCATACACTATTTCTTCATAATGTTGGTCGTTCGAGGACACTGCATTTCTCATTTGGCTCTAGAGCTTAAAAATGGTAAAAACCTCTGAAACAGCAGATGACTCAGTTCGTGTAAGTAATTAACCTACGATATGCTGGGGAACTTTGTCAAAAGGCAGAGTTGCTGAGTTTCTTAGCTTTCAGAGTAAGTCTGAACCTGTTCAAAAAACAAACCTTCTGATATTACATTGCATTGCCGTGATCCGGACTGGGGTAGATGCGGCATCAACGCAGAGTACTAACCACTATACGATCATGGCTGGCTACAAGAGGTGGCTTTGTAAAGCCTACATAGGCTGTGAAAGTGATGTGCACAAGCTGGCTAAACACTTTTCATATTGGTCTCGATAATGAATAAAGTGAAGAAACAGTCGAGCTTTACACATTCAAAAAGTGCCCTTTTCCGTGACATCGGAATATCTCAATTGCATCGTCCTCACATCATCTCTAATTCTCTAATCCGATTGGTGAGAAAACCTGAGTGCCCTCCCCTCTGACCTTCTCCACCAATGTGTACAATAAAATGCTTGAAAAGGTACTGCTGAGATTTGAACTCAGGATCTCCTGTTTACTAGACAGGCACTTTAACCAACTAAGCCACAGCACCCATGAAATAGATATATTTTGCAGATGTGAACACCAACACCTTTTTTATCAAACCAGTCTCATTAATTTAACCCACATCTCTGTTAGCAAAATCACATCACAAAAGACCAGTTCTTTCTACATTTTTCATTTGGGTCTACCTATTTTTATCAAACCAGTCTCATTAATTTAACCCACATCTCTGTCTAGCAAAATCACATCACAAAAGA
>NW_027029624.1:0-1098 GCF_034236695.1 Oncorhynchus nerka
GGTTAGGTATAACAGGCATGATGTATATAACTGGCTAGGTATAACAGGCAGGATGTTGTATAACTGGTTAGGTATAACAGGCATGATGTATATAACTGGCTAGGTATAACAGGCATGATGTATATAACTGGCTAGGTATAACAGGCATGATGTATATAACTGGCTAGGTATAACAGGCATGATGTATATAACTGGCTAGGTATAACAGGCATGATGTATATAACTAGCTAGGTATAACAGGCAGGATGTATATAACTGGCTAGGTATAACAGGCATGATGTATATAACTAGCTAGGTATAACAGGCATGATGTATATAACTGGCTAGGTATAACAGGCATGATGTATATAACTAGCTAGGTATAACAGGCATGATGTATATAACTGGCTAGGTATAACAGGCATGATGTATATAACTAGCTAGGTATAACAGGCATGATGTTTATAACTGGCTAGGTATAACAGGCATGATGTTTATAACTAGCTAGGTATAACAGGCATGATGTATATAACTGGCTAGGTATAACAGGCATAGATGTATATAACTGGCTAGGTATAACAGGCATGATGTATATAACTGGCTAGGTATAACAGGCATGATGTATATAACTGGCTAGGTATAACAGGCATGATGTATATAACTGGCTAGGTATAACAGGCATGATGTATATAACTGGCTAGGTATAACAGGCATGATGTATATAACTGGCTAGGTATAACAGGCATGATGTTTATAACTGGCTAGGTATAACAGGCATGATGTATATAACTAGCTAGGTATAACAGGCAGGATGTTTATAACTGGCTAGGTATAACAGGCATGATGTATATAACTGGCTAGGTATAACAGGCATGATGTATATAACTGGCTAGGTATAACAGGCATGATGTATATAACTGGCTAGGTATAACAGGCAGGATGTATATAACTGGCTAGGTATAACAGGCATGATGTATATAACTGGCTAGGTATAACAGGCATGATGTATATAACTGGCTAGGTATAACAGGCATGATGTATATAACTGGTCTAGGTATAACAGGTCAGGATGTATATAACTGGCTAGGTATAACAGGCAGGATGTATATAACTGGCTAG
>NW_027029625.1:0-1098 GCF_034236695.1 Oncorhynchus nerka
TCTCTCTCGAGACGCTTCTCTCTCTCGAGACGCTTTCTTCTAGACGCTTTCTTCGACGCTTTCTTCTTCTCGAGACGCTTTCTTCGAGACGCTTTCTTCGACGCTTTCTGAGACGCTTTCTTCTTCGAGACGCTTTCTTCGAGACGCTTTCGAGACGCTTTCTGACGCTTTCTTCGAGACGCTTTCGAGACGCTTTTCTTCGAGACGCTTTCTTCTCGACGCTTTCGACGCGTTTCTTCGAGACGCTTCTTCGAGACGCTTTCTTCGAGACGCTTTCTCGACGCTTTCTTCGAGACGCTTTCTTCGAGACGCTTTCTCGACGCTTTCTTCTCGAGACGCTTCTCTCTTCGAGACGCTTTCGAGACGCTTTCTTCAGACGCTTTCTTCGAGACGCTTTCTCAGACGCTTTCTTGACCTTCGAGACGCTTTCTTCGACGCTTTCTCGAGACGCTTCTCTTCGAGACGCCTTTCTCGAGACGCTTTCTCGAGACGCTTTCTCGAGACGCTTCTTCGAGACGCTTTCGAGACGCTTTCTCGAGACGCCTTCGACGCTTTCGAGACGCTTTCTTCGAGACGCTTTCTTCGAGACGCTTTCTCGACTTCTTCGAGACGCCTTCTTCGAGACGCTTTCTCGAGACGCTTTCTCGAGACGCTTTCTTCTCGAGACGCCTTCTAGACGCTTCGAGACGCTTTCGTAGACGCTTCTCGAGACGCTTTCGAGACGCTTTCTCGAGACGCTTTCTTCTCAGACGCTTTCTTCGACGCTTCTTCGAGACGCTTTCTTCGAGACGCTGCTTCTTCGAGACGCTTTCTCTCGAGACGCTTTCTTCGAGACGCTTTCTTCTCGTTCAGACGCTTTCTTCTCGAGACGCTCTTCGAGACGCTTTCAGACGCTTTCTTCGAGACGCTTTCTCGACGCTTTCCGACGCTTTCTCTTCTCGAGACGCTCTTTCTTCGAGACGCTTTCTCTTCGACGACGCTTTCTTCTCGAGACGCTTTCTTCGTAGACGCTTTCTTTCGAGACGCTTTCTTCGACGCGACGCTTTCTCGAGACTTTCGCTTTCGTAGACGCTTCTTCTCGTTCGACGCCTTTACGTC
>NW_027029626.1:0-1101 GCF_034236695.1 Oncorhynchus nerka
CTATAGCAACAGAGTGTTGTAATGCAGGGTTACTATAGCAACATAGTGTTGTGATGCAGGGTTACTATAGCAACAGAGTTGTAATGCAGGGTCACTATAGCAACAGAGTTCTCACTGCTCTCTTCTCTGCTCTCTTTCTGCTTGCTCTCTCTGCCCTCTCTCTCTCTGCTCTCTCGTTCTGCTCCTCTTCTCTCTCTCTGTTCTCTGCTCTCTCTGTTCTCTGCTCTCTCTCTCGCCCTCTGCTCCTCTGCTCTGCTCTGCTCTGTTCTCTGCTCTCTCTTCTCTGCTCTCTTTCTGCTCTCTCTCTCTTCTCTGCTCTCTTTCTGCTGCTCTCTCTTTTCTCTGCTCTCTGCTCTCTCTTTGCTCTCTGCTCTCTCTCTCTCTCTGCTATCTCACTCTTTGCTCTCTCACTCTTTCTTTGCTTTCTCAGCCTGCTCTCTCTCTGCTCCCTCTCCCACACTCTGCTCTCTCTCTCTCCACACACTCTGCTCTCTCTCTGCTCTCTCTCTCCCCACACGCTGCTCTCTCTCTGCTCTCTCTCTCTCTCTCTCCCACTCTCTCCACTCTGCTCTCTCTCTCTCCACTTTCTTCTCTCTCTCTCCCACTTTCTTCTCTCTCTATCTCTCACTTTCTCTATCGTAACAGTGGTGCAGTTTGGACAATCACCACTTGATGGCAGTGTTAAACCAGAAGTGATGAAAACAACATCACTGCAGAGAGAGAGAGAGAGTCTAATATACTGATATACAGTAACATTCAGAAAGTATTCAGACCCCTTGACTTTTTACACATTTTGTCACGTTACAGCCTTATTCTAAAATGGATTAAATGTGTTTTTCCCCTCATCAATCTACACACAATAACCCAGAATTACAAAGCAAAAACGGTTCACTTTATGTGTGAACATTTTTATTTAAAAAAAACTTAGATATCACAGAGGGAGAGGGAGAGTAGAGAGTCAGAACAGAGGGAAGAGAGAGAGAGGGAGAGTAGAGAGTCAGAACAGAGGGAAAGAGAGAGAGAGGGAGGGGAGAGAGTCAGAACAGAGGAAAGAAGAGAGGGAGGAGTAGAAAGTCAGAACAGAGGGAAAGAGAGAGAGAG
>NW_027029627.1:0-1101 GCF_034236695.1 Oncorhynchus nerka
GAAACGTGAACACACTGAAAACGTGGAGAAACGTGAACACACTGAGAAGTGAACACACTGAGAAACGTGAACACACTGAGAAACGTGAACACACTACGGACACACTGAGAAACGGACACACTGAGAACGGAGAAGTGAACACACTGAAAACGTGGACACACTGAGAAACGTGAACACACTGAGAAACGTGGACACACTGAGCAAACGACACACTGAAAACGTGAACACACTGAGAAACGTGAACACACTGAGAAACGTGGACACACTGAGAAACGTGGAACACACTGAGAAACGTGAACACACTGAGAAACGTGGACACACTGAGAAACGTGAACACACTGAGAAACGTGAACACACTGAGAAACGTGAACACACTGAGAAACGTGGACACACTGAGAAACGTGGACACACTGAGAAACGTGGAGAAACGTGAACACACTGAGAAACGTGAACACACTGAGAAACGTGAACACACTGAGAAACGTGAACACACTGAGAAACGTGGAGAAACGTGAACACACTGAGAAACGTGGACACACTGAGAAACGTGTAACACACTGAGAAACGTGAACACACTGAGAAACGTGAACACACTGAGAAACGTGAACACACTGAGAAACGTGGAGAAACGTGAACACACTGAGAAACGTGGACACACTGAGAAACGTGAACACACTGAGAAACGTGAACACACTGAGAAACGTGAACACACTGAGAAACGTGAACACACTGAGAAACGTGGACACACTGAGAAACGTGAACACACTGAGAAACGTGAACACACTGAGAAACGTGAACACACTGAGAAACGTGGACACACTGAGAAACGTGACACACTGAGAAACGTGGAGAAACGTGAACACACTGAGAAACGTGGACACACTGAGAAACGTGAACACACTGAGAAACGTGGACACACTGAGAAACGTGGAGAAACGTGAACACACTGAGAAACGTGGACACACTGAGAAACGTGGAGAAACGTGAACACACTGAGAAACGTGGACACACTGAGAAACGTCTGAGAAACGGACACTGAGAAACGTGGACACACTGAGAAACGTGAACACACTGAGAAACGTGGAGAAACGTGAACACACT
>NW_027029628.1:0-1102 GCF_034236695.1 Oncorhynchus nerka
TGATGTTTATTTTTTGTATTATAATTGCAGCTCTGGAGTTTCAGGAATATGCTTTTTGTTTATACTTTTTATTTTTCACAAGTAAATTACTAAATGCAAAGTATATAAAAAGTGAAAGCTATTGAAGCAAATTGCTGCATTTGTGATTCCTTCTTGTTCCATAAACTTTAGTACAGTCAATAAAGTGAAAAGGTGTTATTCTTATTCAACAATGAAATTCTGAATTATGTGAAAAATCATTCAAACTTCAAAGAGAAAAGTGAATAATATATGCAATGCTCCCTGTTGTTAGTGATTTTTAGGTCAGTGTGTTATGAGTGACAACGTCTGCTTTCTGAGTGAGATTTGTTTCCAGTGTTCTGGTCGAACAAGCACATTTTGAGACATGTATGAAGTGTTTTGGTGGTTTGAGTGAGTTTTGGATGTGAGATGAACTGTTTGGCCCAGGTGCATGTTGGTAATGCAGACTGTGAGAAGAGTTATGAAAAGGGGTCTTCAGTACTGACCGATGCTTGTTAGCAATTGAAAAAACTGTAAGAAGGAAGTAAATGCCACAAGTTAACTTTTAACAAGGCACACCTGTTCATTGAAATGCTTTCTAGGTGACTACCTCATCAAGCTGTTTGAGAGAATACCAATAGTGTGCAAAGCTGTCAACAAGGCAAAGGTTGACCTCTGAAGAATGTCAATATAAAATATGTTTTGTTTTGTTTAACACTTTTATGGTTACTACATGATTCCATATGTGTTATTTCATAGTTTGAATGTCTTCACTATTATTCTACAATGTAGAAAATAGTCAAAACTACAGAAAAACCCTTGAATGAGTAGGTGTGTCCAACCTTTTGACTGGTACTGTACATACAGTACATGCATACAGTGCATTGGGAAAGTTTTCAGACCCCCTGACTTTTTCCACATTTTATTATGTTACAGCCTTATCCTAAAATGGATGAAATCCTTTTTTCCCCTCATCCATCTAAACAATACCCCATAATGACAAATCAAACACAGGTTTGTAGACATTTTTGCAAAAACAAATATCATATTCACATAAGTATTCTGACATTTTACTCAGTACTTTGTTGAAGCACCTTTGGCA
>NW_027029630.1:0-1103 GCF_034236695.1 Oncorhynchus nerka
ACCACTAGAGCAGGCATACCAATAGTAGTACTACTAGAGCAGGCATACTAATAAAGGTACCACTAGAGCAGGCATACCAATAGTAGTACTACTAGAGCAGGCATACTAATAAAGGTACCACTAGAGCAGGCATACTAATAAAGGTACCAATTAGAGCAGGCATACTTAATAGTAGTACTACTATATATATACTAATAAAGGTACCATTAGAGCAGGTATACTAATAAAGGTACCACTATAGACATAGTATACCAAAAGTAGTACTACTAGAGAAAGTATTAATAAAGGTACCACTAGAGCAGGCATACCAAATAGTAGTACTACTAGAGTTAAGGTATACTAATAAAGGTACCACTAGAGCAGGCATACCAATATAGCACTACTAGAGCAGGCATACTAATAAAGGTAAAGGTACCACCAGAGCAGGCATACTAATGTTGCACTACTAGAGCAGGTGGCATACTAATAAAGGTACCACTAGAGCAGGCATACTAATAAAGGTACTAGAGCAGGCATACTAATAAAGGTACCACTAGAGCAGGCATACATACCACTAGAGCAGGCATTACCTAATAAAGGTACCACTAGAGCAGGCATACTAATAAGTACCACTAGAGCAGGCATACCAATAGTAGTACTACTAGAGTAGGCATACTAATAAAGGTACCACTAGAGCAGGCATACCACCAGTAGTACTACTAGAGCAGGCATACTAATAAAGGTACCACTAGAGCAGGCATACCAATAAAGGTACTACTAGAGCAGGCATACCAATAGTACCACTAGAGCAGGCATACTAATAAAGGTACCACTAGAGCAGGCATACTAATAAAGGTACCACTAGAGCAGGCATACTAATAAAGCTAGAGCAGGCATAAATACCACTAGAAGATACCAATAGAGTACTACTAGAGTAGGCATACTAATAAAGGTACCACTAGAGCAGGCATACTATCAGGTACCAATTAGAGCAGGCATACCAATAACAGTACTACTAGAGCAGGCATTACTAATAAAGGTACCACTAGAGTGAGACAATAATAGCAGTACTACTAGAGCAGGCATACTAATAGCTGTACCACTAGAGCAGGCATACCAATAGT
>NW_027029631.1:0-1106 GCF_034236695.1 Oncorhynchus nerka
CTACCTGGTTAAGTAAAGGTGTTCTCCAAGCTAGCCTACCTGGTTAAATAAAGGTGTTCTCCAACTAGCCTGCCTGGTTAAATAAAGGTGTTCTCAACTAGCCTACCCGGTTAAATAAAGGTGTTCTCAACTAGCCTACCTGGTTAAATAAAGGTGTTCTCAACTAGCCTACCTGGTTAAATAAAGGTGAAATTAAATACCGAACCAGTGTCTGTTGGCAAGAAGACCATGTAGCTAGGACCTCTAGACAGTCAGGTTACAGACCGAACCAGTGTCTGTTGGCAAGAAGACCATGTAGCTAGGACCTCTAGACAGTCAGGTTACAGACCGAACCAGTGTCTGTTGGCAAGAAGACCATGTAGCTAGGACCTCTAGACAGTCAGGTTACAGACCGAGACCAGTGTCTGTTGGCAAGAAAGACCATGTAGCTAGGACCTCTAGACAGTCAGGTTACAGACCGAACCAGTGTCTGTTGGCAAGAGGACCATGTAGCTAGGACCTCCGTAGACAGTCCAGGTTACAGACCGAACCAGTGTCTGTTGGCAAGAAGACCATGTAGCTAGGACCTGTAGACAGTCCAGGTTACAGACCGAACCAGTGTCTGTTGGCAAGAAGACCATGTAGCTAGGACCTCTAGACAGTCAGGTTACAGACCGAACCAGTGTCTGTTGGCAAGAAGACCATGTAGCTAGGACCTCTAGACAGTCAGGTTACAGACCGAACCAGTGTCTGTTGGCAAGAAGACCATGTAGCTAGGACCTCTAGACAGTCAGGTTACAGACCGAACCAGTGTCTGTTGGCAAGAAGACCATGTAGCTAGGACCTCTAGACAGTCAGGTTACAGACCGAACCAGTGTCTGTTGGCAAGAAGACCATGTAGCTAGGACCTCTAGACAGTCAGGTTACAGACCGAACCAGTGTCTGTTGGCAAGAAGACCATGTAGCTAGGACCTGTAGACAGTCAGGTTACAGACCGAACCAGTGTCTGTTGGCAAGAAGACCATGTAGCTAGGACCTCTAGACAGTCAGGTTACAGACCGAACCAGTGTCTGTTGGCAAGAAGACCATGTAGCTAGGACCTCTAGACAGTCAGGTTACAGACCGAA
>NW_027029632.1:0-1108 GCF_034236695.1 Oncorhynchus nerka
TCCACCATGTTCCACACTGTAGCGGTAAAGCAGAAGAACAGACAGTCATTGAGGGATACACCTGAACTCTCACACACACACACACACACACACACACACATCACACACACACACACAGCAATAACTTGTCCAAGTGGTGGTCAGAATGTTTGTCTTAACCAGCCTGATAAGTCCAACATGTCTGATATGAACATTGACATAAACCCTCTACATACTTGAGTTTCTCCAGTCTGCAGTGTGGATCCTCCAGTCCAGCAGAGAGCAGTCTGACTCCTGAGTCTCCTGGGTGATTGTAGCTCAGGTCCAGCTCTCTCAGGTGTGAGGGGTTTGACCTCAGAGCTGAGACCAGAGAAGCACAGCCTTCCTCTGTGACTAGACAGCCTGACAGCCTGCAAAGAGTCAAATCATATTAAAATCACACTGATATTCTTTGGTGGTGAAAATAGTGGCAGTATATTTTTTCAACATATTCAGATATATCAGTGTCCTGAAACCTTCCATATCTATTCATAAAATAGTGTATCATCATAAAAAATGACAAATGATCAAAGTATTGCCTGCAGATAGAAACATGTATAGTACAAATATTATAGTAGACTGACCAGACCAGTTTAAAAATCAGTATCAGTCAGAAGACAGACAGTGAGGTATCAGATTTAGATTGTATTGAGTATACAGTCCACACCATATCTATTTAGACAGTGAGGTATCAGATTTAGATTGTATTGAGTATACAGTCCACACCATATCTATTTAGACAGTGAGGTATCAGATTTAGATTGTATTGAGTATACAGTCCACACCATATCTATTTAGACAGTGAGGTATCAGATTTAGATTGTATTGAGTATACAGTCCACACCATATCTATTTAGACAGTGAGGTATCAGATTTAGATTGTATTGAGTATACAGTCCACACCATATCTATTTAGACAGTGAGGTATCAGATTTAGATTGTATTGAGTATACAGTCCACACCATATCTATTTAGACAGTGAGGTATCAGATTTAGATTGTATTGAGTATACAGTCCACACCATATCTATTTAGACAGTGAGGAATCAGATGTAGATTGTATTGAGTATACAGTCCACACATATACTATT
>NW_027029633.1:0-1109 GCF_034236695.1 Oncorhynchus nerka
AGTGATGACAATAACCAGCTGGGCCAGTGATCAGTAACATCAGCTGGACCGAGTGAAGACAATAAACCAGCTGGGGCAGTGATGACAACAACAAGCTGGACCAGTGACGATAACAAGCTGGACCAGTGATGACAATAACAAGCTGGACCAGTGATGACAATAACAAGCTGGACCAGTGATGACAATAACAAGCTGGACCAGTGATGACAATAACAAGCTGGACCAGTGATGACAATAACAAGCTGGACCAGTGATGACAATAACAAGCTGGACCAGTGATGACAATAACAAGCTGGAACAGTGATGACAATAACAAGCTGGACCAGTGATGACAATAACAAGCTGGACCAGTGAAGACAATAACAAGCTGGACCAGTGACAATAACAAGCTGGACCAGTGACAATAACAAGCTGGACCAGGGACAATAACAAGCTGGACCAGTGACAATAACAAGCTGGACCAGTGACAATAACAAGCTGGACCAGTGAAGACAATAACAAGCTGGACCAGTGACAATAACAAGCTGGACCAGTGACAATAACAAGCTGGACCAGTGACAATAACAAGCTGGACCAGTGACAATAACAAGCTGGACCAGTGACAATAACAAGCTGGACCAGTGAAGACAATAACAAGCTGGACCAGTGAAGACAATAACAAGCTGGACCAGTGAAGACAATAACAAGCTGGACCAGTGAAGACAATAACAAGCTGGACCAGTGAAGACAATAACAAGCTGGACCAGTGATGACAATAACAAGCTGGACCAGTGACAATAACAAGCTGGACCAGTGATGACAATAACAAGCTGGACCAGTAGACAATAACAAGCTGGACCAGTGAGACAATAACAAGCTGGACCAGTGATGACAATAACAAGCTGGACCAGTGAGACAATAACAAGCTGGACCAGTGATGACAATAACAAGCTGGACCAGTAGACAATAACAAGCTGGACCAGTGATGACAATAACAAGCTGGACCAGTGATGACAATAACAAGCTGGACCAGTGATGACAATAACAAGCTGGACCAGTGACAATAACAAGCTGGACCAGTGACAATAACAAGCTGGACCAGTGATGACAATAACAAGCTGGACCAGTGA
>NW_027029634.1:0-1110 GCF_034236695.1 Oncorhynchus nerka
CCTCACAGGTCAGTGTGGAGCTGGCTAGAACTACCTCACAGGTCAGTGTGGAGGCTACCTGGAAATAACACTACCTCACAGGTCAGTGTGGAGGCTAGCTGAAATAACAATACCTCACAGGTCAGTGGGAGGCTAGCTGGAAATAACACTACCTCACAGGTCAGTGTGGAGGCTAGCTGGAAATAACACTACCTCACAGGTCAGTATGGAGGATAGCTGGAAATAAGACCTATCTCACAGGTCAGTGTGGAGGCTAGCTGAAATAACACTACTCACAGGTCAGTATGGAGGCTAGCTGGAAATAGACACTACCTCACAGGTCAGTGTGGAGGCTAGCTGGAAATAAGACCTTCCTCACAGGTCATGTGGAGGCTAGCTGGAAATAACACTACCTCACAGGTCAGTGTGGAGGCTAGCTGAAATAACACTACCTCACAGGTCAGTGTGGAGGCTAGCTGGAAATAAGACCTTCTCACAGGTCAGTGTGGAGGCTAGCTGGAAATAACACCTACCTCACAGGTCAGTGTGGAGGCTAGCTGGAAATAAGAACCTTCTCACAGGTCAGTGTGGAGGCTAGCTGGAAATAACACTACCTCACAGGTCAGTGTGGAGGCTAGCTGGAAATAACACTACCTCACAGGTCAGTATGGAGGATAGCTGGAAATAAGACCTTCTCACAGGTCAGTGTGGAGGCTAGCTGGAAATAAGACCTTCTCACAGGTCAGTGTGGAGGCTAGCTGGAAATAAGACCTTCTCACAGGTCAGTGTGGAGGCTAGCTGAAATAACACTACCTCACAGGTCAGTGTGGAGGCTAGCTGGAAATAACACTACCTCACAGGTCAGTATGGAGGCTAGCTGGAAATAACACTACCTCACAGGTCAGTGTGGAGGCTAGCTGGAAATAACACTACCTCACAGGTCAGTGTGGAGGCTAGCTGGAAATAACACTACCTCACAGGTCAGTATGGAGGCTAGCTGGAAATAAGACCTCCTCACAGGTCAGTGTGGAGGCTAGCTGAAATAACACTACCCTCACAGGTCAGTATGGAGGCTAGCTGGAAATAAGACCTTCTCACAGGTCAGTGTGGAGGCTAGCTGGAAATAAGACC
>NW_027029635.1:0-1110 GCF_034236695.1 Oncorhynchus nerka
CTATCACGCTACTCTAAACACAACCTACTATCACGTTTCTAAACACAACTACTATCACGCTCTAAACACAACCTACTATCACATCTCTGAACACAACCTAATATCACATCTCTGAACACAACTCTGCTATCACATCTCTGAACACAACCTGCTATCACATCTCTGAACACAACCTTTAATCACGTCTCTGAATGCAACCTACTATCACGCCTCTGAACACAACCTTTAATCACGCTCTGAACACAACCTACTATCACGCCTCTAAACACAACCTACTATCACATCTCTGAACACAACCTACTATCACGTCTCTGAACACAACCTACTATCACGCCTCTGAACACAAGCCTACTATCACGTCTCTGAACACAACCTTTTTATCACGCCTCTGAACACAACCTACTATCACGCTCTAAACACAACCTGCACTATCACGTCTCTGAACACAACCTACTATCATGTCTCTGAACACAACCTACTATCATGTTTCTAAACACAACCTACTATCACATTCTGAACACAACCTACTATCACGCCTCTGAACACAACCTATAATATCACCTTCTGAACACAACAAGCTTTGAATCAACCTACTATCATTTACTTTCTGAACACAATTTTATTACGCTCTAAACACAACCTTTATCACGCTCTAAACACAATCTACTATCACGCTCTGGAACACAACCTACTCATGAACACAACATGCTATCACGCTCTGAACACCACCTTTGTCACGTCTCTGAACACAACCTTTATCACGTCTCTGAACACAACCTTTAATCACGCTCTGAACACAACCTACTATCACGTTTCTGAACACAACCTTTATCACGCCTCTGAACACAACCTTACTCTGAACACAACCTTTATCATGTTGGAACACAACCTACTATCACGCCTCTGAACACAACCTACTATCACGCTCTAAACACAACTTTCCTGAATACAACTTTTATCACGCTTCTGAACACAAGCTACTATCACGCCTCTGAACACAACCTATTATCACGTTCTGAACACAATCTTTATCACTCTGAACACAACTTACTATCACGCCTCTGAACACACCTTTTATCACGCCTCCTGAACACAACCTACTATCACGCT
>NW_027029636.1:0-1111 GCF_034236695.1 Oncorhynchus nerka
CCAGGTGAATGGGACTGTGTTTATAAGGGTCTATATCCTGATATCTATACCCCCAGGTGAATGGGTCTATATCCTGATATCTATACCCCCCAGGTGAATGGGACTGTGTGTTTATAAGGGTCTATATCCTGATATCTATACCCCCAGGTGAATGGGACTGTGTGTTTATAAGGGTCTATATCCTGATATCTATACCCCCAGGTGAATGGGACTGTGTTTATAAGGGTCTATATCCTGATATCTATACCCCCAGGTGAATGGGTCTATATCCTGATATCTATACCCCCAGGTGAATGGGACTGTGTTTATAAGGGTCTATATCCTGATATCTATACCCCCAGGTGAATGGGACTGGTGTTTATAAGGGTCTATATCCTGATATCTATACCCCCAGGTGAATGGGACTGTGTTTATAAGGGTCTATATCCTGATATCTATACCCCCAGGTGAATGGGACTGGTGTTTATAAGGGTCTATATCCTGATATCTATACCCCCAGGTGAATGGGACTGTGTGTTTATAAGGGTCTATATCCTGATATCTATACCCCCAGGTGAATGGGACTGTGTGTTTATAAGGGTCTATATCCTGATATCTATACCCCCAGGTGAATGGGTCTATATCCTGATATCTATACCCCCAGGTGAATGAGACTGTGTTTATAAGGGTCTATATCCTGATATCTATACCCCCAGGTGAATGGGACTGTGTTTATAAGGGTCTATATCCTGATATCTATACCCCCAGGTGAATGGGACTGTGTTTATAAGGGTCTATATCCTGATATCTATACCCCCAGGTGAATGGGACTGTGTTTATAATGGTCTATATCCTGATATCTATACCCCCAGGTGAATGGGACTGTGTTTATAAGGGTCTATATCCTGATATCTATACCCCCAGGTGAATGGGACTGTGTTTATAAGGGTCTATATCCTGATATCTATACCCCCAGGTGAATGGGACTGTGGTTTATAAGGGTCTATATCCTGATATCTATACCCCCAGGTGAATGGGACTGTGTTTATAAGGGTCTATATCCTGATATCTATACCCCCAGGTGAATGGGACTGTGTGTTTATAAGGGTCTATATCCTGATATCTATACCCC
>NW_027029637.1:0-1112 GCF_034236695.1 Oncorhynchus nerka
ATAACAGGAAACATACATCAGTATTCAGTTATATATCTGACTCTAACCACCTTCAGGACCGTGCCCAGGTCTATAACAGGAAACATACATCAGTATTCAGTTATATATCTGACTCTAACCACCTTCAGGACCGTGCCCAGGTCTATAACAGGAAACATACATCAGTATTCAGTTATATATCTGACTCTAACCACCTTCAGGACCGTGCCCAGGTCTATAACAGGAAACATACATCAGTATTCAGTTATATATCTGACTCTAACCACCTTCAGGACCGTGCCCAGGTCTATAACAGGAAACATACATCAGTATTCAGTTATCTATCTGACTCTAACCACCTTCAGGACCGTGCCCAGGTCTATAACAGGAAACATACATCAGTATTCAGTTATATATCTGACTCTAACCACCTTCAGGACCGTGCCCAGGTCTACAACAGGAAACATACATCAGTATTCAGTTATATATCTGACTCTAACCACCTTCAGGACCGTGCCCAGGTCTATAACAGGAAACATACATCAGTATTCAGTTATATATCTGACTCTAACCACCTTCAGGACCGTGCCCAGGTCTACAACAGGAAACATACATCAGTATTCAGTTATATATCTGACTCTAACCACCTTCAGGACCGTGCCCAGGTCTATAACAGGAAACATACATCAGTATTCAGTTATCTATCTGACTCTAACCACCTTCAGGACCGTGCCCAGGTCTATAACAGGAAACATACATCAGTATTCAGTTATATATCTGACTCTAACCACCTTCAGGACCGTGCCCAGGTCTATAACAGGAAACATACATCAGTATTCAGTTATCTATCTGACTCTAACCACCTTCAGGACCGTGCCCAGGTCTATAACAGGAAACATACATCAGTATTCAGTTATATATCTGACTCTAACCACCTTCAGGACCGTGCCCAGGTCTACAACAGGAAACATACATCAGTATTCAGTTATATATCTGACTCTAACCACCTTCAGGACCGTGCCCAGGTCTACAACAGGAAACATACATCAGTATTCAGTTATATATCTGACTCTAACCACCTTCAGGACCGTGCCCAGGTCTATAACAGGAAACATACATCAGTATTCAGTTAT
>NW_027029638.1:0-1115 GCF_034236695.1 Oncorhynchus nerka
GGAGGCTTCAGCAAAAAGTGGCACTACAGTCTGAAGACAGCCATGTTTTAGTGAGAAACATGCAATCTACTTCACGCTCAGTAATGAGGTCATTCATGAGAAAGGTTTTAACGAGTGATTGCTCTAACATTTAAAAGTGCAATAATCAATGAGTGTGGGCCACTCTGCCCCTGGGGCATCTGCCTCGAGGTAACCAAAGGAGTAGCAACCAAATTATTAAAGTTACAACCACGTTTTCTGACAGTCTCCGATCTATCAGAATGGTAGGAGACGACAGTTGTTATAAACTTACTAGAAGGTGGAGTTAAAGGAACATAAACAGTGCCATTTATAAAGGAGATTTATAAAGGAGATGATATGGTTTCCATGTCCTCTGTTGGTTATTCTGACAGGGAGACCATGTCTGTCAGTCTCTAAAACAGTTTGATGTAGGGACTGGACCACTACCAGACCCTGTCTGTCAGTCTCTAAAACAGTTTGATGTTGTTGGGACTGGAGCACTACCAGACCCTGTCTGTCAGTCTCTAAAACAGTTTGATGTTGGGACTGGAGCACTGCCAGACCCTGTCTGTCAGTCTCTAAAACAGTTTGATGTTGGGACTGGAGCACTGCCAGACCCTGTCTGTCAGTCTCTAAAACAGTTTGATGTTGGGACTGGAGCCCTACCAGACCCTGTCTATCAGTCTCTAAAACAGTTTGATGTTGTTGGGACTGGAGCCCTACCAGACCCTGTCTGTCAGTCTCTAAAACAGTTTGATGTTGTTGGGACTGGAGCACTGCCAGACCCTGTCTGTCAGTCTCTAAAACAGTTTGATGTTGGGACTGGAGCACTGCCAGACCCTGACTGTCAGTCTCTAAAACAGTTTGATGTTGCTGGGACTGGAGCACTACCAGACCCTGTCTGTCAGTCTCTAAAACAGTTTGATGTTGTTGGGACTGGAGCACTACCAGACCCTGTCTGTCAGTCTCTAAAACAGTTTGATGTTGGGACTGGACCACTACCAGACCCTGTCTGTCAGTCTCTAAAACAGTTTGATGTTGTGGGACTGGAGCACTGCCAGACCCTGTCTGTCAGTCTCTAAAACAGTTTGATGTTGGGACTGGAGCACTGCCAG
>NW_027029639.1:0-1117 GCF_034236695.1 Oncorhynchus nerka
AACTTCTGTCCTATCAGAGTTAATGGGACTAATTTCTGTCCTATCGATTAATGGGACTAACTTCTGTCCTATCAGAGTTAATGGGACTAACTTCTGTCCTATCAGAGTTAATGGGACTAACTTCTGTCCTATCAGAGTTAATGGGACTAACTTCTGTCCTATCAGAGTTAATGGGACTAACTTCTGTCCTATCAGAGTTAATGGGACTAACTTCTGTCCTATCAGAGTTAATGGGACTAACTTCTGTCCTATCAGAGTTAATGGGACTAATTTCTGTCCTATCAGAGTTAATGGGACTAACTTCTGCTCTATCAGAGTTAATGGGACTAACTTCTGTTATATCAGAGTTAATGGGACTAATTTCTGTCCTATCAGAGTTAATGGGACTAACTTCTGTTATATCTGTCACGCCTTGGTCATAGTGTTTTGTGTTTTCGTTATATATTTGGTCAGGCCAGGGTGTGACATGGGTTTATGTGTTGTGTTTCGTATTGGGGTTTTATAGGATTTGGGATTGCGAATGATTAGGGGTGTGTCTAGTTAGGCTTGGCTGCCTGAGGCGGTTCTCAATCAGAGTCAGGTGATTCTTGTTGTCTCTGATGGGGAACCGTATTTAGGTAGCCTGGGTTTCACTTTGTATTTCGTGGGTGATTGTTCCTGTCTCTGTGTAGTGTTCACCAGATAGGCTGTAATTAGTTTTCACGTTCCGTTTGTTGTTTTGTATTTGTATAAGTTATTTCATGTATCGCGAATCTTTCATTAAAGAACATGAGTAACCACCACGCTGCATTTCGGTCCTCTCTTTCGACAAACGAAGAACGACGTTACAATATCAGAGTTAATGGGACTAACTTCTGCTCTATCAGAGTTAATGGGACTAACTTCTGCTCTATCAGAGTTAATGTGACTGACGTCTGTCCTATCAGAGTTAATGGGACTAATTTCTGTCCTATCAGAGTTAATGGGACTATTTTCTGTCCTATCAGAGTTAATGGGACTAGAGAGATACAGACTAGAAAGATAGCGATAGAGAGATACAGACTAGAGAGATACAGACTAGAGAGATACAGACTAGAGAGATACAGACTAGAGAGATACAGACTGGAGAGATACAGAG
>NW_027029640.1:0-1119 GCF_034236695.1 Oncorhynchus nerka
GCTGCTCTCCCCTCTCTCTCCCTGTAGTGCTGTACTGAAACAGCTGCTCTCTCCCCTGTAGTGCTGTACTGAAACAGCTGCTCTCTCCTGTAGTGCTGTACTGAAACAGCTGCTCTCTCCCTGTAGTGCTGTACTGAAACAGCTGCTCTCTCCCTGTAGTGCTGTACTGAAACAGCTTCTCTCCCCTCTCTCTCCCTGTAGTGCTGTACTGAAACAGCTGCTCTCCCTCTCCCCTGTAGTGCTGTACTGAAACAGCTGCTCTCCTCTCTCTGTAGTGCTGTACTGAAACAGCTGCTCTCCCCCCCTCTCTCCTGTAGTGCTGTACTGAAACAGCTGCTCTCCCCTCTGAAACAGCTGCCTCCCTGTAGTGCTGTACTGAAACAGCTGCTCCCCCTCTCTCCCTGTAGTGCTGTACTGAAACAGCTGCTCTCTCCCTCTCTCTCCCTGTAGTGCTGTACTGAAACAGCTGCTCTCTCCCTGTAGTGTCACGTGACTTGTGGCTTGTTTCTGGATGTCCCTTTGCTACTTTGCCAGTTAATGAATTATTCAGAAATCCGCAGTGTGTTTGTTGTTTTATTAAAGCTATCTGCCTTTTGGCTTTGAATTGTTTGATTATCTGAGAGAAAAAAACACTTTTCAACCCATGTGATTGATTCCATAATAAAACACTATTGGCTGTGGAGGTCCTCCTGTGGAGGTCCTGGGCGGTTATTCGTGGTCTGTGTTTGTGAGGCCAGTTTGGACATACTGCCAAATTCTCTAAAACGATGTTGGAGGCAGCTTGGCGTAGAGGAATGTACAGTACCAGTCAAAAGTGTGGGCACACAGACTCATTCCAGAGTTTTTCTTTATTTTCACTATGTTCTACATTGTAGAATAATAGTGAAGACATCAACTACGAAATAACACATCATGTAGTAACCAAAAAGTGTTAAACAAATCAAAATATACAGTATATCACAAAAGTGAGTTGTAAATATTTGAGTATATCTTTTCATGTGACAACACTGAAGAAATGACACTTTGCTACAATGTAAAGTAGTGAGTGTACAGCTTGTATAACAGTGTAAATCTGCTGTCCCCTCAAAATAACTCAACACAGCCATTAATGTCTAAACC
>NW_027029641.1:0-1121 GCF_034236695.1 Oncorhynchus nerka
AAAATGCTCAGAAAGTGGTCAAAACGACCATTGCTTGAAAGTGAGGCGATGGGTTACAAAAACGGCTCTAGTTAGAGATTGGTAGCCCGATTTGAAATCCGACTTTTTCTATGAAGAGCAGAGAAGCAGGGGCAGATTTTAGCTTGCGGAACTTTTTCCTCAAAAATGCTCAGAAAGTGGTCAAAACGACCATTGCTTGAAAGTGAGGCGATGGGTTACAAAACGGCTCTAGTTAGAGATTGGTAGCCCCGATTTGAAATCCGACTTTTCTATGAAGAGCAGAGAAGCAGGGGCAGATTTTAGCTTGCGGAACTTTTTTCCTCAAAAATGCTCAGAAAGTGGTCAAAACGACCATTGCTTGAAAGTGAGGCGATGGGTTACAAAAACGGCTCTAGTTAGAGATTGGTAGCCCCGATTTGAAATCCGACTTTTTCTATGAAGAGCAGAGAAGCAGGGGCAGATTTTAGCTTGCGGAACTTTTTTCCTCAAAAATGCTCAGAAAGTGGTCAAAACGACCATTGCTTGAAAGTGAGGCGATGGGTTACAAAAACGGCTCTAGTTAGAGATTGGTAGCCCCGATTTGAAATCCGACTTTTTCTATGAAGAGCAGAGAAGCAGGGGCAGATTTTAGCTTGCGGAACTTTTTCCTCAAAAATGCTCAGAAAGTGGTCAAAACGACCATTGCTTGAAAGTGAGGCGATGGGTTACAAAAACGGCTCTAGTTAGAGATTGGTAGCCCCGATTTGAAATCCGACTTTTTCTATGAAGAGCAGAGAAGCAGGGGCAGATTTTAGCTTGCGGAACTTTTTTCCTCAAAAATGCTCAGAAAGTGGTCAAAACGACCATTGCTTGAAAGTGAGGCGATGGGTTACAAAAACGGCTCTAGTTAGAGATTGGTAGCCCCGATTTGAAATCCGACTTTTTCTATGAAGAGCAGAGAAGCAGGGGCAGATTTTAGCTTACGGAACTTTTTTCCTCAAAATGCTCAGAAAGTGGTCAAAACGACCATTGCTTGAAAGTGAGGCGATGGGTTACAAAAACGGCTCTAGTTAGAGATTGGTAGCCCGATTTGAAATCCGACTTTTTCTATGAAGAGCAGAGAAGCAGGGCAGATTTTAGCT
>NW_027029642.1:0-1121 GCF_034236695.1 Oncorhynchus nerka
GGCCAGGGCGCGGGACAATCTTGGCCAGGCCTGCCACTGCAAATGAGAACTCTGTTCTCAGCTTGCCTACGTGGTTAAATAAAGGTGAAATAAAAAGAAAATAAAAATTAGGTGGAGAGGAGGTAGAAACAGAATGTTTCCTCTCTCATTGGTGGAGAGGAGTTAGAAACAGAATGTTTCCTCTCTCATTGGTGGAGAGGAGGTAGAAACAGAATGTTTCCTCTCTCATTGGTGGAGAGGAGTTAGAAACAGAATGTTTCCTCTCTCATTGGTGGAGAGGAGGTAGAAACAGAATGTTTCCTCTCTCATTGGTGGAGAGGAGTTAGAAACAGAATGTTTCCTCTCTCATTGGTGGAGAGGAGGTAGAAACAGAATGTTTCCTCTCTCATTGGTGGAGAGGAGGTAGAAACAGAATGTTTCCTCTCTCATTGGTGGAGAGGAGGTAGAACAGAATGTTACCTCTCTCATTGGTGGAGAGGAGGTAGAAACAGAATGTTACCTCTCTCATTGGTGGAGAGGAGGTAGAACAGAATGTTTCCTCTCTCATTGGTGGAGAGGAGGTAGAAACAGAATGTTACCTCTCTCATTGGTGGAGAGGAGGTAGAAACAGAATGTTACCTCTCTCATTGGTGGAGAGGAGGTAGAAACAGAATGTTTCCTCTCTCATTGGTGGAGAGGAGGTAGAAACAGAATGTTTCCTCTCTCATTGGTGGAGAGGAGGTAGAACAGAATGTTACCTCTCTCATTGGTGGAGAGGAGGTAGAAACAGAATGTTTCCTCTCTCATTGGTGGAGAGGAGGTAGAACAGAATGTTACCTCTCTCATTGGTGGAGAGGAGGTAGAACAGAATGTTTCCTCTCTCATTGGTGGAGAGGAGGTAGAACAGAATGTTTCCTCTCTCATTGGTGGAGAGGAGGTAGAAACAGAATGTTTCCTCTCTCATTGGTGGAGAGGAGGTAGAACAGAATGTTTCTTCTCTCATTGGTGGAGAGGAGGTAGAAACAGAATGTTTCCTCTCATTGGTGGAGAGGAGGTATAAACAGAATGTTACTCTCTCATTGGTGGAGAGGAGGTAGAAACAGAATGTTACCTCTCTCATTGGTGGAGAGGGGTGAAACAGA
>NW_027029643.1:0-1125 GCF_034236695.1 Oncorhynchus nerka
TGGTTAGGGTTAAGGATATGGTTAGGGTTGTGAATAGGGTTGGGTTGAAGCTAGGGTTAGGGTTAAGGATAGAGTTGGGTTAGGGTTAGTGTTGGATTAGGGTTGGGTTGGTGTTAGGGTTAGGGTTGGGTTAGGGTTAGGGTTGGGTTAGGGCTGGATTAGGGTTGGATTAGGGTTAGGCTTGAGTTAGGGTTGGATTAGTGTTGGATTAGGGTTAGTGTTGAGTTAGGGTTGGGTTAGGGTTGAGTTAGGGTTGGGTTAGGGTTAGGTTAAGGTTGGATTAGGGTTGGATTAGGGTTAGGGTTGAGTTAAGGTTAGGTTAGGGTTAAGGATTGAGTTGGTTTAGGATTAGGGTTGGGTTAGTGTTAAGGTTAGGGTTGGGTTAGGATAGTGTTGGGTTGGGTTAGAGTTGAGGTTGGGTTATGGTTAGGTTTCGTGTTGGGATAGGGTTAAGGATAGAGTTGGGTTTGGGTTAGGGTTGAGTTAGAGTAGGGTTGGGTTAGGGTTGGGTTAGGTTAGGGTTAAGGATATAGTAGGGTTAGGGTTAGGTTATTGTTGGGTTGGGTTAGGATAGTGTTGGGTTGGGTTAGAGTTGAGGTTGGGTTATGGTTAGGTTTAGTGTTGGGATAGGGTTAAGGATAGAGTTGGGTTTGGGTTAGGGTTGGGTTAGAGTAGGGTTGGGTTAGGATTGGGTTAGTGTTGGATTGGGTTAGGTTACTGTTGGGTTGGGTTATGTTAGGTTAGTGTTGGGTTGGGTTGTGTTAGGATTGGGTTGGGATAGGTTAGTGTTGGGTTGGGTTAGGTTAGTGTTAAGGATATAGTTGGGTTAGGGTTAGGTTAGTGTTGGGTTGGGTTAGGATTGGATTGGGATAGGTTTGGGTTGGGTTGGGTTAGGATTGGGTTATGGTTGGTTTAGGGTTGGGTTAGGTTAGTGTTGGGTTAGGTTAGTTTTGGGTTGGGTTAGGATTGGGTTAGGGTTGGTTTAGTGTTGGGTTAGGGTTGAGTTACTGTTGGGTTAGGTTAGGGTTGGGTTAGGGTTGGATTAGGGTTAGGGTTGAGTTAGGGTTGGGTTAGGTTAGTGTTGGGTTAGGTTAGTTTTGGGTTGGGTTAGGATTGGGTTAGGGT
>NW_027029644.1:0-1127 GCF_034236695.1 Oncorhynchus nerka
GCTTGCGTCCCAACTAGAACTCTGGAAATGCAAATGCGCTACGCTAAATGCTAATAGTATTAGTTAAAACTCAAAAGTTCATTAAAATACACATGCAGGGTATCGAATTAAAGCTACACTCGTTGTGAATCCAGGCAACAAGTCAGATTTTTAAAATGCTTTTCGGCGAAAGCATGAGAAGCTATTATCTGATAGCATGTAACACCCAAAAAGACCCATAGGGGACGTAAACAAAATAATTAGCATTTCGGCGTTACACAAACCGCACAATAAAATAGAAAACATTCATTACCTTTCACCATCTTCTTTGTTGGCACTCCTAGATGTCCCATAAACACTATTTGGGTCTTTATTTCGATTAAATCGGTCCATATAAAGCCTAGATATCGTTATATGTAGACTGTGTGATAAACGAAAAAACATTGTTTCAAAACGTAACGTCATTTTTTAAAATTCAAAAGTCGACGATAAACTTTCACAAAACACTTCGAAATACGTTTGTAATGCAACTTTAGGTATTAGTAAACGTTAATAAGCGATAAAATTCATCAGGAGGCGATGTAAAGATCATTAGCTGTCCGTCTGGAAAAATGTCCGGCTAGAAACTCAACGAAAATATCCGGTCCTAGACCATAGGAGATACGGTGCCCTGCATGTGTTTGACCAAGAAAAAACTCGAAGGGAAATGACAAGACTCTAGACACCGTGTGGAAGCTGTAGGTACTGCAACCTCAGTCAATTAATTGTGGTTCACCTTTATCAATGGGTTCAAGTAGCGCATGGATATATTTTCCCATTTTCAGTGATCAGTTTTTCCTGTGCTTTTCGATGTAAATGCCGTTCTGGTAAAGCCACAGCAGTGATTTAACCAGTTTTATAAACGTCTGAGTGTTTTCTATCCACACAGACTAAGCAAATGCATATACTATATTCCTGGCATGAGTAGCAGGGCGCTGAAATGTTGCGCGATTTTTAACAGAATGTTCAAAAAAGTAGAGGGTCGACTTAAGAGGTTAAGGTAAAGGTTAGGTATAGTTTCAGTGAGGTTAAGGTAAGGGTTAAGGAAAGGAATAAAAGTTAACATTGGGTTAGCATACCGCTGTCAGCCACTATTCATTTTCAGCTGG
>NW_027029645.1:0-1128 GCF_034236695.1 Oncorhynchus nerka
TGATGTCATAATGATAGTTTAACCAGGTTTCTAGGCTATATAGTAGAGGTCGACCGATTATTGGAGGATCCCCCAAAAAAGCCGATACCGAATAATCGGACGATTTACATTTTTAAAATGATTTGTAGTAATGACAATTACAACGATACTGAATGAACACTTATTTTAACTTAATATAATACATCAATAAAATCAATTTAGCCTCAAATTAATAATGAAACATGTTCAATTTGGTTTAAATAATGCAAAAACAGTGTTGGGGAAGAAAGTAAAAGTGCAATATGTGCCATGTAAGAAAGATAACGTTTAAGTTCCTTGCTCAGAACATGAGAATATGAAAGCTGGTTGTTCCTATACCATGAGTCTTCAATATTCCCAGGTAAGAAGTTTTAGGTTGTAGTTACAGTGCCTTGCGAAAGTATTCGGCCCCCTTGAACTTTGCGACCTTTTGCCACATTTCAGGCTTCAAACATAAAGATATAAAACTGTATTTTTTTGTGAAGAATCAACAACAAGTGGGACACAATCATGAAGTAGAACGACATTTATTGGATATTTCAAACTTTTTTAACAAATCAAAAACTGAAAAATTGGGCGTGCAATGTAATCAGGTGGTTAGAGCGTTGGACTAGTTAACTGTAAGGTTGCAAGATTGAATACCCCGAGCTGACAAGGTAAAAATCTATCGTTCTGCCCCTGAACGAGGCAGTTAACCCACCGTTCCTAGGCCATCATTGAAAACAAGAATGTGTTCTTAACTGACTTGCCTAGTTAAATAAAGATTAAATAAAGGTGTAAAAAAATATTTTAAAATTATAAAATCTGCCAAATCGTTGTCCAAAAACACTGATTTCCGATTGTTCTGAAAACTTGAAATCGGCCGATTAATCGGTCGTCACACCACTGTTCCGTATCGTACAGAACCGTGAGTTTTGTGAACCGTGAAACACACGGTGCGGTACGATACCGCGACACCACAGTACCGTTCGGTACGATACGGTTTAGGGACATCAACAATATCTATACACACACTACCGGTCAAAAGTTTTAGAACACCTACTCGTTCAAGGGTTTTCATTTGACTATTTTCTACATTGTAGAATAATAGTGAAGACATCAACACTATGA
>NW_027029646.1:0-1131 GCF_034236695.1 Oncorhynchus nerka
CTGATGTCTAGAATTCAGACTCTATTCAGACTCTGTCAGCAGAATCCATAACAGAGAACAGGCTCTATTCAGACTCTGATGTCAGCAGAATCCATAACAGAGAACAGGCTCTATTCAGACTCTGATATCAGCAGAATCCATAACAGAGAACAGGCTCTATTCAGACTCTGATGTCAGCAGAATCCATAACAGAGAACAGGCTCTATTCAGACTCTGATGTCAGCAGAATCCATAACAGAGAACAGGCTCTATTCAGACTCTGATGTCAGCAGAATCCATAACAGAGAACAGGCTCTATTCAGACTCTGATGTCAGCAGAATCCATAACAGAACAGCTCTATTCAACTCTGATGTAACAGAGAACAGGCTCTATTCAGACTCTGATGTCAGCAGAATCCATAACAGAGAACAGGCTCTATTCAGACTCTGATGTCAGCAGAATCCATAACAGAGAACAGGCTCTATTCAGACTCTGATGTCAGCAGAATCCATAACAGAGAACAGGCTCTATTCAGACTCTGATGTCAGCAGAATCCATAACAGAGAACAGGCTCTATTCAGACTCTGATGTCAGCAGAATCCATAACAGCTCTATTCAGACTCTGAACAGGCTCTATTCAGACTCTGATGTCAGCAGAATCCATAACAGAGAACAGGCTCTATTCAGACTCTGATGTCAGCAGAATCCATAACAGAGAACAGGCTCTATTCAGACTCTGATGTCAGCAGAATCCACTCTAACAGAGAACAGGCTCTATTCAGACTCTGATGTCAGCAGAATCCATAACAGAGAACAGGCTCTATTCAGACTCTGATGTCAGCAGAATCCATAACAGAGAACAGGCTCTATTCAGACTCTGATGTCAGCAGAATCCATAACAGAGAACAGGCTCTATTCAGACTCTGATATCAGCAGAATCCATAACAGAGAACAGGCTCTATTCAGACTCAGATGTCAGCAGAATCCATAACATAGAACAAGCTCTATTCAGACTCTGAAATCAGCAGAATCCATAACATAGAACAAGCTCTATTCAGACTCTGATGTCAGCAGAATCCATAACAGGCTCTATTCAGACTCTGATATGAGCAGAATCATAACAGAGAACAGGCTCTATTCAGACTCTGATG
>NW_027029647.1:0-1132 GCF_034236695.1 Oncorhynchus nerka
AACCATTCATAATGAGGCCCTAATCTTAATGTTTAAACTCTATCCCAAACCTTAACCATTCATAATGAGGCCCTAAACTTAATGCTTTAACTCTATCCCAAACCTGAACCATGCATAATGAGGCCCAACACATTGTGTTAACACATCCGTGACCAACTACAGTGGGGCAAAAAAGTATTTAGTCAGCCACCAATTGTGCAAGTTCTCCCACTTAAAAAGATGAGAGGCCTGTAATTTTCATCATAGGTACACTTCCACTATGACAGACAAAATGAGGGAAAAAAACCCAGAAAATCACATTTTTAATTAATTTATTTGCACATTATGGTGGAAAATAAGTATTTGGTCAATAACAAAAGTTTACACAGCAACTCGTATCCTCAGAGAGTCACTATTCCACTGAGACCTAATTGAAATACAAACCAGAAAATGGAATCAGAGCTGTGTGTGTCATTCTTATCTAAAGTCCTGTTAACTCTCTCACAAAAACACACGCTTGCACGCACACACACACACCCCTCTAGCTCAATGTTAACTCACAAAAACACACATGTAAAAACGCTTGCACACACACACACACACACACACACACACCCCTCTTGCTCAATCTACCCATCTCTGGTCACTGTCAGTAGCTAGTTAATGAGAAGGGGACTAAAATCAATATACGCACCTTGGGAGGAATTCCTGATTACCTAGCCCTCGTGGTTCGTCTGTCTGTCTGTCTGGTTCGTCTGTCTGTCTGTCTGTCTATGTGTGTGTGTCCTTTATCTTCCTCAGTGGGGAAAGAGAGAAATGAAGAAGTACATTTAAAGACGAACGTCGTCCTGAATAATTTCACTGACTAATCTCTCTCTCTGCTCTCCTCCACAGCAACAGTAATATCATAGAGAGTCACTGATGTCCTGGCCATCAAGGGCTCAAAGGCCCCCAATTACCAAACATAAAGCAAATTCCACATATCCTCTCTCTCTTTCCCTCTGTTCTGACTCTCTACCCTCCCTCTCTCTCCTCCCTCTTTCCATCTGTTCTGACTCTCTACCCTCCCTCTCTCTCTCTTTCCCTCTGTTCTGACTCTCTACCCTCCATCTATCTCTTTCCCTCTGTTCTGACTCTCTACCCTCGCTCTCTC
>NW_027029648.1:0-1139 GCF_034236695.1 Oncorhynchus nerka
CTAATGTTGGTCACATTTAAGCTAGCTTAGTACATTGTCAATCAAATGGCTCAACTAGCAAGCTACTGTTGGCACATTTAAGACTTAGTACACTGTCAATCAAATGGCTCACTAGCAAGCTAATGTTGAACATTAAGCTAGCTTGAGTACACATTGTCAATCCAAATGGCTCCGCTAGCAAGCTAATGTTGGACACATTTAAGCTTGGCTTGAGTGCGCATTCAGTCAATCCAAATGGCTCAGCTAGCGAGCTAATGTTGGAGCACATTGTAAGCTAGCGTGGGAGTACGCATTGTCAATCCAAATGGCTCCGCTAGCAAGCCTATGTTGGGCACATTTATTAGCTAGCTTGAGTACACATTAGTCAATCCAAATGAAGCTCAACTGGCAAGCTACTGTTGGGGCACATTTAAGCTGGCTTGAGTACACATTGTCAATCCAAATGGCTCAGCTAGCAAGCTAATGTTGGGCACATTTAAGCTAGCTTGAGTACACATTCATCAATCAAATGGCTCAGCTAGCGAAGCTAATGTTGGACACATTTAAGCTAAACACAGTACATTGTCAATACAAATGGCTCAGCTAGCAAGCTAATGTTGGGCACATTTAAGCTAGCTTGAGTACACATTGTCAATCCAAATGGCTCAGCTAGCAAGCTAATGTTGGGCACATTTAAGCTATCTTGAGTACACATTGTCAATCCAAATGGCTCAGCTAGCAAGCTAATGTTGGGCACATTTAAGCTAGCTTGAGTACACATTGTCAATCCAAATGGCTCAGCTAGCAAGCTAATGTTGGACACATTTAAGCTGGCTTGAGTACACATTGTCAATCCAAATGGCTCAGCTAGCAAGCTAATGTTGGGCACATTTAAGCTAGCTTGAGTACACATTGTCAATCCAAATGGCTCAGCTAGCAAGCTAATGTTGGGCACATTTAAGCTAACTTGAGTACATTGTCAATCCAAATGGCTCAACTAGCAAAGCTAATGTTGAGCACATTTAAGCTAGCTTGAGTCACATTGTCAATCCAAATGGCTCAGCTAGCAAAGCTAATGTTGAGCGCATTTAAGCTAACTTGAGTACATTGTCAATCCAAATGGCTCAGCTAGCAAGCTAATGTTGGGCACATTTAAGCTA
>NW_027029649.1:0-1139 GCF_034236695.1 Oncorhynchus nerka
CTAAGACCAAAGAGCTGTCAAAGGACACCAGAAACAAAATTGTAGACCTGCACCAGGCTGGGAAGACTGAATCTGCAATAGGTAAGCAGCTTGGTTTGAAGAAATCAACTGTGGGAGCAATTATTGGGAAATGGAAGTCATACAAGACCACTGATAATCTCTCTCGGTCTGGGGCTCCACGCAAGATCTCACCCCGTGGGGTCAAAATGATCACAAGAACGGTGAGCAAAAATCCCACAACCACACGGGGGAACTTAGTGAATGACCTGCAGAGAGCTGAGACCAAAGTAACAAAGCCTACCATCAGTAACACACTACGCCGCCAGGGACTCAAATTCTGCAGTGCCAGACGTGTCTCCCTGCTTAAGCCAGTACATGTCCAGGCCCGTCGGAAGTTTGCTAGAGAGCATTTGGATGATCCAGAAGAAGATTGGGAGAATGTCATATGGTCAGATGAAACCAAAATATAACTTTTTGGTAAAAACTCAACTCGTTGTGTTTGGAGGACAAAGACTGCTGAGTTGCATCCAAAGAACACCATACCTACTGTGAAGCATGGGGGTGGAAACATCATGCTTTGGGGCTGTTTTTGTGCAAAGGGACCAGGACGACTGATCCGTGTAAAGGAAAGAATGAATGGGGCCATGTATCGTGAGAGTTTGAGTGAAAACCTCCTTCCATCAGCAAGGGCATTGAAGATGAAACGTGGATGGGTCTTTCAGCATGACAATGGTCCCAAACACATCTCCCGGGCAACGAAGGAGTGCTTTCGTAAGAAGCATTTCAAGGTCCTGGAGTGGCCTAGCCAGTCTCCAGATCTCAACCCCATGTGAAAACCTTGTGAAGACTTACAGAAAACGTTTGACCTATGTCATTACCAACAAAGGGTATATAACAAAGTATTGAGATCAACTTTTGTTATTGACCAAATACTTATTTTCCACCATAATTTACAAATAAATTCATTAAAAATCCTACAATGTGATTTTCTGGATTTTCTTTCTCATTTTGTCTGTCATAGTTGAAGTGTACCTATGATGAAAATTACAGGCCTCTCTCATCTTTTTAATTGGGAGAACTTGCACAATTGGTGGCTGACTAAATACTTTTTGCCCCACTGTATACGGTATATCTCCTCC
>NW_027029650.1:0-1140 GCF_034236695.1 Oncorhynchus nerka
ACCATCTTTACTCCACAGAGACACATTACAAACCTCTAGACCATCTTTACTCCACACAGAGAGACACGTACAAACCTCTAGACCATCTTTACTCCACACACAGAGACACGTACAAACCTCTAGACCATCTTTACTCCACACACAGAGACACGTACAAACCTCTAGACCATCTTTACTCCACACACAGAGACACGTACAAACCTCTAGACCATCTTTACTCCACACAGAGAGACACGTACAAACCTCTAGACCATCTTTACTCCACACAGAGAGACACGTACAAACCTCTAGACCATCTTTACTCCACACAGAGAGACACGTACAAACCTCTAGACCATCTTTACTCCACACACAGAGACACGTACAAACCTCTAGACCATCTTTACTCCACACAGAGACACATACAAACCTCTAGACCATCTTTACTCCACACACAGAGACACGTACAAACCTCTAGACCATCTTTACTCCACACACAGAGACACGTACAAACCTCTAGACCATCTTTACTCCACACACAGAGACACGTACAAACCTCTAGACCATCTTTACTCCACACACAGAGACACGTACAAACCTCTAGACCATCTTTACTCCACACACAGAGACACGTACAAACCTCTAGACCATCTTTACTCCACACACAGAGACACGTACAAACCTCTAGACCATCTTTACTCCACACACAGAGACACGTACAAACCTCTAGACCATCTTTACTCCACACAGAGAGACACGTACAAACCTCTAGACCATCTTTACTCCACACACAGAGACACGTACAAACCTCTAGACCATCTTTACTCCACACAGAGAGACACGTACAAACCTCTAGACCATCTTTACTCCACACAGAGAGACACATACAAACCTCTAGACCATCTTTACTCCACACAGAGAGACACATACAAACCTCTAGACCATCTTTACTCCACACACAGAGACACGTACAAAACTCTAGACCATCTTTACTCCACACACAGAGACACGTACAAACCTCTAGACCATCTTTACTCCACACACAGAGACACGTACAAACCTCCTAGACCATCTTTACCCACACACAGAGACACGTACAAACCTCTAGACCATCTTTACTCCACACACAGAGACACGTACAAAACCTCTAGACCATCTTTA
>NW_027029651.1:0-1140 GCF_034236695.1 Oncorhynchus nerka
ACTATGGGAGGGGTACCCCTTTGTGGACAAATCTCAAAGTATTACTGCTACCCTGGGGAGATTGCTATGCCCCTTGAACATCGGCTCCAACCCTCGTCGGTTGTGGCAGGCTTGCCACATCAGACTACAAAGGGAAGCACAGCCGATAGCTGCCCAGTGACACAAGCCTACAAGACGAGCTAAATAACTTCTATGCTCACGTCAAGGTAAGTAACACTGAAACACGCATGAGAGCATCAGCTGTTTCGGAAGACTTTGATCAACACCATTAACCCAGAAACCCTAGACCCACTCCAATTTGCATACCGCCCCAACAGATCCACAGATGATGCAATCTATATTGCACTCCACACTGCCCTTTCCCACCTGGACAAAAGGAACACCTATGTGAGAATGCTGTTCATTGACTACAGCTCAGCGTCCAACAGCATAGTCCTTCAAAGAGCATCACTAAGCGAAGGACCCTGGAACTAAACACTGAGCATGCCCCCATTCTCATTGAAGGGGTTGTATACTATATACTATATTACTCAATTAACATCACAAATAGTACGGTTAGTTTGAGTATTCTAACACAGCTAATGACTTAAACAGCTCTTAACAATTTGACCCCAACAGGAAATATACACTGGCAGTTATAGAAAGACCCATTTACTATATAACCACTGATTCTTGAAGAATTGAACTTATAAATGCCTCAAATGTTTACCGTATTACCCCACCAGAAACCACCGACACCGGCCATATTCAACTTGTGTTGACTGTTATTAAATCCAAATCAAAGAAAACCTCACTCTTACCAGCTTGTTAGGCTGTTTTCATGTTATCCAGAGCGTTGATGACTAACTTGAGCATTTTTGCAGATGTTTACTGACACCGGCCATATTCAATGGGTGTTGAGCGTTATTAAATTCATCAGGTATTCTGCTCTCTAATCAAGTCAATAAACATCGGGTAGTTGGTTAGAATATAGTTACTAAACTGGCAAGTTTGATGTATAAGTAGCCAACTAACGTTAGGTAGCTAGTTAACATACCGATACATACTGCTGTAAAGATATGCTATGCGTTTTGTAAGGATAGTGTAGCTAACATAACGTGTAACGTATGCATATATTCCCACATTTTCGTTGAAGCCACG
>NW_027029652.1:0-1142 GCF_034236695.1 Oncorhynchus nerka
CCATTCTTTTGAAGTCTTATTTTTTCATTTTCTCCTTAAAAAAATGATTTGATCTCATTTTGCACTATATTCATTTATAAAAACTCGTCATCAGTTAGCTGTCGCGACTGAAGAAGACAGAATGTGAAAGACACAGCAGATGAACTACAGAAGATTTGAACTGAAGCATGGTCAAGAGTTTGGAAGACTGTCATGCTCACAAGTAAAGCACAAAACACTCACATGATGTTCAATCGTTCCAAGCACCGTGGACACGTCAATCGATATCTTCACTGACATTGCTGCAGAAAGAAAGAAAAAGACTTTGGGCAGAAGGCTCGTTGGTCTAGGGGTATGATTCTCGCTTAGGGTGCGAGAGGTCCCGGGTTCAAATCCCGGATGAGCCCTTTTGCAGATCCTTGAACAAGCTCAGACAGGCAGATCTTGGGCCACTGGTCGGAACGCCAACTATCACCTCTTGGGCGCAGGACAAGGATGGCTGAATGGTTTTGGCGATGGACTGCAAATCTATTTTGATATGCACTTGTTGGTTCAACGTCGCACAACATTTATTATTTTAGATAAACTGAAGAATGTAGGAGCAATTCTAACTGCCACGAACAATGATAATGATTCAAATGTAATACACTTGAAATGACATCCAGCCCCTAAAACAAATGATTTTCTCATGCTCTGCATTGGCCGGGAATCGAACCCAGGTGAACTGCTTGGAAGGCAGCTATGCTCACCACTATACCACCAATGCTATGTGCAGTTCATTAGCAACATGGAGACATCCATTCATATCTTGACCGTCATTTTTTGTGGAAAGTGATAATTCTTTGACCAAACGGATCGTTGGTTTAGGTGTATGATTATGGCTTAGGTTGCGAGAGGTCCCTGGTTAAAACATCTATCATTTTAATCAGTACAGGTTACCTTCAGATTAGGCCCGTGACACTTGTCCGGGGAATAGGGCAAAACGGAGAACATTGCGACAAGTGGTCACATTACTTTGAAGCCCAAAGATTTTGGATTCTACAAACAGAAGTTGGCACATAGACATTCCTGACTTCAGACGAGTCTCCTGACACTTGTGGGGGATGTAGAGGAAAATTGAGAATACCACTGTGTTCGTGAGGGTCTCCCTTTCCAGAGAGTGG
>NW_027029653.1:0-1146 GCF_034236695.1 Oncorhynchus nerka
TCAGATGTCTGCAGCATCAGGGGATATCATTATGTTCATATGTGCAATAGATCTTCAATGATCTATACAAAATCTGTTTTAATAATATAGACACTATATATGTGTAATTTGAAATCTACGGTGATAGATCACGACTCCCGTGTAATGTTTGACCTGACATTACATAATCTGTTGTAAACAGACATCAATCACAGACAACTTCTAATTTAGTCTTAATTAACATAACGAAATCCCACAGCCACCGGAGGACACATCCCTACCTAATTACCAACCCCACCAAATCAATTCTCCACAAACCTCATGTTTACATCCATGGGTGAAACCATGGATGTTCGAGAAATCGTCGCGGACGTATTCAGAGTCAGACGCATTGCGGAGAAGAAACTTACGTCCGTGGTGTAGAGTTTGGCCAGTAGCATGGAGTTTGGATAGCCAGCCAAATGGTGAATGATGGCACAGTAAAATACAGATACTCACCTTTCTGGAGAGATAATGTTCTGTTCTCTGCTCCTGAATATGGACTTACTCAGGCTATAGAAAGACATGGTACAATGATTAATGACAACCATGGCTGTACAGTATACAGAATACACATCCTGTATATATTGAAACTATTATCTATAGCAGCTACATAGACTATCAGATTGTTAAATAGCCATCACTAGCCAGATACCACACTGTTACTTAACCCTGCACCTTAGAGGCAGCTGCCCCATATACATAGACATGGAATCACTGACCACTTTAATAATGGAACACTAGTCACTTTAATAATGCTTACATTCTGCATTATTCATCTCATATGTATATACTGTATTCTATTCTACTGTATTGCCACTCCAACAATGCTAATCATAATATTCACATATTTCTTAATTCCATTTTTTCCCCTTTAGATGTGTGTGTATTGTTGTGAATTGTTAGATATTACTGCACTGTTGGAGCTTTGAACACAAGCATTTCGCAACACCCGCAATAACGTCTGCTGAATATGTGTATGTGATAATAAAATTTGATTTGATTATTAGATTATTAGTGATGGTCACCGATATGGAAACTCGATGTCAGCTACATTTTTTCAAGCTGATACCAATATCATACCAATATCATAACGATTATATGAATTTATATATCATATTGGTTTAA
>NW_027029655.1:0-1147 GCF_034236695.1 Oncorhynchus nerka
CACACACACACACACACACACACACAGTAACATATATCTCATGTATGTAGAGTGTTTACTTGGACAAAGTTATATGCCACGTGTATCTTCAGCGTTGTGTGTGTCTCACACATACTTGAGTTTCTCCAGTCTGCAGTGTGGATCCTCCAGTCCAGTAGAGAGCAGTCTGACTCCTGAGTCTCCTGGGTGATTGTAGCTCAGGTCCAGCTCTCTCAGGTGTGAGGGGTTTGACCTCAGAGCTGAGACCAGAGAAGCACAGCCTTCCTCTGTGACTAGACAGCCTGACAGCCTGCAAAGAGTCAAATCATATTAAAATCACACTGATATTCTTTGGTGGTGAAAATAGTGGCAGTATATTTTTTCAATATAGTCAGATATATCAGTGTCCTGAAACCTTCCATATCTATTCATAAAATAGTGTATCATCGTAAAAAAATGACAAATGATCAAAGTATTGCCTGCAGATAGAAACATGTATAGTACAAATATTATAGTAGACTGACCAGACCAGTTTAAAAAGCAGTATCAGTCAGAAGACAGACAGTGAGGAATCAGATTTAGATTGTATTGAGTATACAGTCCACACCATATCTATTTAGACAGTGAGGTATCAGATTTAGATTGTATTGAGTATACAGTCTACACCATATCTATTTAGACAGTGAGGTATCAGATTGTATTGAGTATACAGTCCACACCATATCTATTTAGACAGTGAGGTATCAGATTGTATTGAGTATACAGTCCACACCATATCTATTTAGACAGTGAGGTATCAGATGTAGATTGTAGATTGTATTGAGTATACAGTCCACACCATATCTATTTAGACAGTGAGGTATCAGATGTAGATTGTATTGAGTATACAGTCCACACCATATCTATTTAGACAGTGAGGAATCAGATTTAGATTGTATTGAGTATACAGTCCACAATATATATTATACTGACCTCAAACACATATGGTGTGGACTATGTGTGTCTGGTAAACACATGTGGATCTGCTGAACAGTTATCACTTGTTGACCAACTACAGGAATACTGACCTCAGAGTCTCCAGTTTACAGTGGGGGATTCTCAGTCCATCAGAGAGCAGCTCCACTCCTGAATCCTTCAGGTCATTGTTACTCAGATCCAGCTCTCTCAG
>NW_027029656.1:0-1173 GCF_034236695.1 Oncorhynchus nerka
GCATATCTTAATTTGATCCTCCTGTTCTTGCATGAATTTTACTGCAGAGCAAGAAATGCAGCCATGAAGTGTATTCAACGTTTAAAAAGCCTTGTATAATTTGAATCTACATAACACGTCACATTTCCTGTGGGAGTGTTGTTGTGTTGTGTGAAACTGCTGCATCTGTTGTTACAGAAGTGCTTACCTAACGACAAGATATTGTTTTCCCATACGGGAGTTGAACCCAGACCACCTGGGTGAAAACCAGGAATCCTAACCACTAGACCATATGGGAAGATACATACTTAAAATACACATCACAGACAAATCTTTAAATGTTGACATTATGCCTGTTGGATTTAAAAGCTACATATTTTTTTCTCAGAGATGTTGGGGAATGTCCAGATGAAATCCGTCTAAAATGTGTTTGAAGTGAGAACAGCCAGAAGCACTGAAAGGTATACAGTATCATTCCCAGCTTGATTTCAGTCAATTAAAAAAGTATTGAGCCAGCCAAGGAGTGGAACCTAGAATCTTCTTGCCCGTAGTCAGACACGTTATCCATTGCGCCACTGGCCCCACGTCTAAGCTGAAGTCAGTCACAGCTAGACCAGTGTATTACAGTCATAGCGTCTGTCAACAACAAGTTTCTTGGTTTTCTGTTTCAGATGCATATCTTAATTTGATCCTCCTGTTGTTGCATGAATTTTACTGCAGAGCAAGAAATGTAGCCATGAAGTGTATTCAACGTTTAAAAAGCCTTGTATAATTTGAATCTACATAACATGTCACATTTCCTGTGGGAATATTGTTGTGTTGTGTGAAACTGCTGCATCTGTTACACAAGTGCGTACCTAATCGACAAGATATTCTTTCCCATACCGAGTTGAACCCGGCGAAAAACCAGGAATCCTAACCGCTAGACCATATGGGAAGACACATACTTAAAATACACATCACAGACAAATCTTTAAATGTTGACATTATGCCTGTTGGATTTAAAAGCTACATCTTTTTTCTCAGAGATGTTGGGGAATGTCCAGATGAAATCCGTCTAAAATGTGTTTGAAGTGAGAACAGCCAGAAGCACTGAAAGGTATACAGTATCATTCCCAGCTTGATTTCAGTCAATTAAATAATGTATTGAGCCAGCCAGGAGTCGAACCTAGAATCTTACTGATCCGTAGTCAG
>NW_027029657.1:0-1173 GCF_034236695.1 Oncorhynchus nerka
TTCTACTACTTATCTATTTTCTAAATATATAAACAGACGGCTGTAGCCCTGTGCCTGATTCCAATCACTCTGCCAGAGAGCGCTAACCAGTCAGCTCACACAACAGTCCCCTACGAATGACTCAACGAGCAAAGTTCACAGCCCCCGCTTATTTATTCACCAAACATGCACATTCATTATACAGTTCCCAAGCTTACACACATGCATGCAATTCATTGAATTCAAAAAGTTCTTTCGTTTCTATAGTTTTTAGGAAATTTGAGAGAGAGACCTACTTTACGCTCCTCTTGCTGAGGCAGGATCTCTGAAGCGATCTACGCAAACATTTCACTGTTTTCTTACCTTTTGGTTGGGTGGCCACCCTTGTTTGCCCAGATCGTCCAAAGATCCCGCCATCAGACAGGACCGGTCTCTCATCACTCCTGGCAAAAGCTCGCCAAGTCTGTAGTGGCCAATCAGTTCAAAAACATGACACGACCAGAGAACTTTTGAATTCAATGATAGACTTTTAATACACCCTCGTATCAGAAAGCCGGAGAGCTCCGCAGGACCCAAAAGGGACCCACAGAACACACCCTTTTCCAGAGCCCTCGCACCAGTATTTATCCACATTGTATATGAGCCCATCCCACATGTCAAATAAGTTTACATTCCAATCTGTGCATCGTGCTTGTTCAGCTCAATAATGCTCATACCTGCTTTCCGTCAGATTATAAATGATGACAAGACCTTTGCTTTGTTCCTGCACTTAACTAAATGCATTCTTTTGTTTGTGTATTATCTAAGATCAGCAGACTATGTGTCTCCTCAGTTTCTAGCGTGTCCAGCTATACTAAAAATACTATACATTCCTCTTATTTTACAACCCTATGCTTTGGCTCTGTAATTAACTCTATGTGTCCCTCTGCATGTGTGTCTTTACTTCAGAGCAACAGACTATGTGTCTTCTCTGTCATTCCTTCTGCATCTCTACGTCCTAAAAATATGCAAACTATGTCTATTGGTCATCAGTTAGTCATTTGACTGACCCCCTCCTTTGTTATATCCCTCTGGCCTTGGTATGTCCAGCTATCCTGGCAGCTATGTCACCTCTCCTTCATGTAGTCTGTTTTTAGTGTTCAACTATTCCATATATCTTATGCATTTGTCTATGTGTTACATCTGCAACCACAC
>NW_027029658.1:0-1174 GCF_034236695.1 Oncorhynchus nerka
TAACACCTGCCTCAGACCTCTAGAACAGCTGAGTAATCTAACACCTGTCTCAGACCACTAGAACAGCTGAGTAATCTACCACCTGCCTCAGACCACTAGAACAGCTGAGTAATCTAACACCTGCCTCAGACCACTAGAACAGCTGAGTAATCTAACACCTGCCTCAGACCACTAGAACAGCTGAGTAATCTAACACCTGCCTCAGACCACTAGAACAGCTGAGTAATCTAACACCTGCCTCAGACCACTAGAACAGCTGAGTAATCTAACACCTGCCTCAGACCACTAGAACAGCTGAGTAATCTAACACCTGCCTCAGACCACTAGAACAGCTGAGTAATCTAACACCTGTCTCAGACCACTAGAACAGCTGAGTAATCTAACACCTGCCTCAGACCACTAGAACAGCTGAGTAATCTACCACCTGCCTCAGACCACTAGAACAGCTGAGTAATCTAACACCTGCCTCAGACCACTAGAACAGCTGAGTAATCTAACACCTGCCTCAGACCACTAGAACAGCCGAGTGATCTAATACCTGCCTCAGACCACTAGAACAGCTGAGTAATCTACCACCTGTCTCAGACCACTAGAACAGCTGAGTAATCTAACACCTGTCTCAGACCTCTAGAACAGCTGAGTAATCTAACACCTGCCTCAGACCCCTAGAACAGCTGAGTAATCTAACACCTGTCTCAGACCACCAGAACAGCTGAGTGATCTAACACCTGCCTCAGACCACTAGAACAGCTGAGTAATCTAACACCTGCCTCAGACCACCAGAACAGCTGAGTGATCTAACACCTGCCTCAGACCACTAGAACAGCTGAGTAATCTAACACCTGCCTCAGACCACTAGAACAGCCGAGTGATCTAATACCTGCCTCAGACCACTAGAACAGCTGAGTAATCTAACACCTGTCTCAGACCACTAGAACAGCTGAGTAATCTAACACCTGCCTCAGACCACCAGAACAGCTGAGTGATCTAACACCTCCTGACTCAGACCACTAGAACAGCTGAGTAATCTACCACCTGCCTCAGACCACTAGAACAGCTGAGTAATCTAACACCTGCCTCAGACCACTAGAACAGCTGAGTGATCTAACACCTGCCTCAGACCACCAGAACAGCTGAGTGATCTAACACCTGCCTCAGACCACTAGAACAGCTG
>NW_027029659.1:0-1178 GCF_034236695.1 Oncorhynchus nerka
CTAATTCAGATTATATTGTATGACGGCAAAACGTATGATAACACGTACTCTAATTCAGATCTGATATTGTATGACGGGTAAAACGTATGACATAACACGTACTCTAATTCAGATTATATTGTATGACGGTAAAAGTATGATAACACGTACTCTAATTCAGATTATATTGTATGATGGGTAAAACGTATGATAACACGTACTCTAATTCATCTGATATTGTATGATGGGTAAAACATATGATAACACGTACTCTAATTCAGATTATATTGTATGACGGGTAAAACGTATGATAACACGTACTCTAATTCAGATTATATTGTATGACGGGTAAAACGTATGATAACACGTACTCTAATTCATCTGATATTGTATGATGGGTAAAACGTATGATAACACGTACTCTAATTCAGATTATATTGTATGACGGGTAAAACGTATGATAACACGTACTCTAATTCAGATTATATTGTATGACGGGTAAAACGTATGATAACACGTACTCTAATTCAGATTATATTGTATGATGGGTAAAACGTATGATAACACGTACTCTAATTCATCTGATATTGTATGATGGGTAAAACGTATGATAACACGTACTCTAATTCAGATTATATTGTATGATGGGTAAAACGTAAGATAACACGTACTCTAATTAATCTGATATTCGTATGATGGGTAAAACGTATGATAACACGTACTCTAATTCAGATTATATTGTATGATGGGTAAAACGTATGATAACACGTACTCTAATTCAGATTATATTGTATGACGGGTAAAACGTATGATAACACGTACTCTAATTCAGATTATATTGTATGATGGGTAAGACGTATGATAACACGTACTCTAATTCAGATTATATTGTATGACGGGTAAAACGTATGATAACACGTACTCTAATTCAGATTATATTGTATGATGGGTAAAACGTATGATAACACGTACTCTAATTCAGATTATATTGTATGATGGGTAAAACGTATGATAACACGTACTCTAATTCAGATTATATTGTATGATGGGTAAAACGTATGATAACACGTACTCTAATTCAGATTATATTGTATGATGGGTAAAACGTATGATAACACGTACTCTAATTCAGATTATATTGTATGACGGGTAAAACGTATGATAACACGTACTCTAATTCAGATTATATTGTATGACGG
>NW_027029660.1:0-1181 GCF_034236695.1 Oncorhynchus nerka
TGTCCCTGATTAGACCAGGGCCCGTAGATCAGATATATATGGGATATCAGCCTGTCCCTGATTGACCGGGGCCCGTAGATCAGATATATATGGGATATCAGCCTGTCCCTGTTAGACCAGGGCCCGTAGATCAGATATGTATGGGATATCAGCCTGTCCCTGTCAGACCAGGGCTCGTAGATCAGATATATATGGGATATCAGCCTGTCCCTGTTAGACCAGGGCCCGTAGATCAGATATATATGGGATATCAGCCTGTCCCTGTTAGACCAGGGCCCGTAGATCAGATATATATGGGATATCAGCCTGTCCCTGTTAGACCAGGGCCCGTAGATCAGATATATATGGGATATCAGCCTGTCCCCGTTAGACCAGGGCCCGTAGATCAGATATATATGGGATATTACCTTGTCCCTGATTGACCAGGGCCCGTAGATCAGATATATATGGGATATCAGCCTGTCCCTGTTAGACCAGGGCCCGTAGATCAGATATATATGGGATATCAGCCTGTCCCTGTTAGACCAGGGCCCGTAGATCAGATATATATGGGATATCAGCCTGTCCCTGTTAGACCAGGGCCCGTAGATCAGATATATATGGGATATCAGCCTGTCCCTGTTAGACCAGGGCCCGTAGATCAGATATATATGGGATATCAGCCTGTCCCTGTTAGACCAGGGCCCGTAGATCAGATATATATGGGATATCAGCCTGTCCCCGTTAGACCAGGGCCCATGTAGATCAGATGTATGCAGGATATCACTGTCACGTTGACCAGGGCCGTAGATCAGAATATATATAGGATATCAGCCTGTCCCTGTTAGACCAGGGCCGTAGATCATATATATATGGTATATCAGCTCACTGTCCCTGATTGACCATGCACGTAGATCGAAGTATATATAGGATAATAGCCTGTCTGTTAGACCAGGGCCGTAGATCGATATATGGATATCAGCTGTCCTGATTGGACCAGGGCCCGTAGATCAGATATATGGGATATCAGCCTGTCCCTGATTGACCAGGGCCGTAGATCAGATATCATATGGGATATCAGCCTGTCCTGTTGACCAGGGCCGTCAGATCAGATATATATTGGGATATCAGCCTGTCCCAGTTGAGACCAGGGCCCTTAGATCAGATATATGGGTTATCTAGCCTGTCCCTGTTAGACCAGG
>NW_027029661.1:0-1181 GCF_034236695.1 Oncorhynchus nerka
ACCGCTGGCTACGCCCTTCCGTCTTCAAGAGAGCGAGAGTTGCACCCCTTCTGAAAAAACCTACACTCGATCCCTCCGATGTCAACAACTACAGACCAGTATCCCTTCTTTCTTTTCTCTCCAAAACTCTTGAACGTGCCGTCCTTGGCCAGCTCTCCCGCTATCTCTCTCAGAATGACCTTCTTGATCCAAATCAGTCAGGTTTCAAGACTAGTCATTCAACTGAGACTGCTCTTCTGTATCACGGAGGCGCCCGCACTGCTAAAGCTAACTCTCTCTCCTCTGCTCATCCTTCTAGACCTATCGGCTGCCTTCGATACTGTGAACCATCAGATCCTCCTCTCCACCTCCTCTCCGCAGTTGGGCATCTCCGGCGCGGCCCACGCTTATTAAGCGCCCTACCTGACAGGTCGCTCTACCAGGCGTGGGCAGAACTGTCACACCACGTGCTCTCACCACTGGTGTCCCCAGGGCTCTGTTCTAGGCCCTCTCGGTGGCCCGTTCCTGTAGGTTCATGCTCTACAACATCCGCAGAGTACGACCCTGCCTCACACAGGAAGCGGCGCAGGTCCTAATCCAGGCACTTGTCATCTCCCCGTCTGGATTACTGCAACTCGCTGTTGGCTGGGCTCCTGCCTGTGCCATTAAACCCCTACAACTCATCCAGAACGCCGCAGCCCGTCTGGTGTTCAACCTTCCCAAGTTCTCTCACGTCACCCCGCTCCTCCGCTCCCTCCACTGGCTTCCAGTTGAAGCTCGCATCCGCTACAAGACCATGGTGCTTGCCTACGGAGCTGTGAGGGGAACGGCACCTCAGTACCTCCAGGCTCTGATCAGGCCCTACACCCAAACAAGGGCACTGCGTTCATCCACCTCTGGCCTGCTCGCCTCCCTACCACTGAGGAAGTACAGTTCCCGCTCAGCCCAGTCAAAACTGTTCGCTGCTCTGGCCCCCAATGGTGGAACAAACTCCTCACGACGCCAGGACAGCGGAGTCAATCACCACCTTCCGGAGACACCTGAAACCCCACCTCTTTAAGGAATACCTAGGATAGGATAAAGTAATCCTCTCACCCCCTCCCCTAAAAGATTTAGATGCACTAAAGTGGCTGTTCCACTGGATGTCATAAGGTGAATGCACCATTTGTAAGTCGCTTCTGGATAAGAGCGCCTGCTAAATG
>NW_027029662.1:0-1183 GCF_034236695.1 Oncorhynchus nerka
TGTCTTAAGGTGAACACACCAATTTGTAAGTCTCTCTGGATAAGAGCGTCTGCTAAATGACTTAAATGTAATGTAAATGTAGTCTGTTCATTATATACATCTACATGATGTATTGTTACACCATGTAGGAGCAGTATAGACCTAGTCTGTTCATTATATACATCTACATGATGTATTGTTACACCATGTAGGAGCAGTATAGACTTAGTCTGTTCATTATATACATCTATGTGATGTATTGGTACACCATGTAGGAGCAGTATAGACCGAAAGTAGCTAGCTACTTATTTAGATTTAGTTTGATTTAATGAAAATGCCTTTAATGTGCTGTAGTAAACATGTTTTATTTGCACTAATCAATCAACACATGCAGGTCTTTGTATGTCTCAATATAATAGTATTATTTAATTAAATCCATACCAAATCCTTTGTCTCAAAGGATTTAAATCAGCGGCGATATTGCGTCTTTCAGGCGACGCTGCCAGCGTGACGTATAATCTAGTGGACGGTTCTTCAGAAACAGCTCGTCAACCACCTCGGTAGCTTGCTAGCCAATATAGCCGAAAGATTCAAGATATTTATACGATTTCGGTGTATATTACACTGTGTTTCAGACACTTCTGTGTCTAAACTGGTTAACCTGTTTAATTTAATATTACGTTATTTTGTATTAGTCAGCTTTAGTAGCTGGCTGGTTTAAGTTAGCAGGAGCCTAGTCGCTAATGATAGCTAGCTAGCTAACATCCACGACCATGAGCTCCCTAAACTTCTCTCCTCCTGTTAAAGAAGATGAGGTCTGCTGGACGGAGAAAGAGGGTCTGTGGCAGAACATTGTTGTGAAAGAGGAGAAGGAAGAGGAGGATGTTACAGTAAAACAAGTAGAAGGTGATGCTGTTACAGTGAAAGAAGAGAAAGACGTTTCAGTGAAAGAAGAGAAAGACGTTTCAGTGAAAGAAGAGAAAGACGTTTCAGTGATAGAAGAGGAAGACACGTTCAGAGTAAAATAAGAGGAGGATGAGAAGGAGGAGGGGGAGATTACTGTCACATTGGAGGAAGAAGAGGTTGGTGATCTGTTTAACACCAGTAAGTACCGTCTCTGCAGTCGTTTCTGGTAATAGGCTACGACAGCAGTCGTTATGCTCCTATAGTTTCTGGTAATAGGCTACACCAGCAGTCGTTATGC
>NW_027029663.1:0-1183 GCF_034236695.1 Oncorhynchus nerka
ATTGAGTTGGAGCGTGCGTGGCCCACGCAGTCGTGGGTGAACAGGGAGTACAGGAGAGGGCTCAGAACGCACCCTTGTGGGGCCCCGTGTTGAGGATCAGCGGGGAGGAGATGTTGTTGCCTACCCTCACCACCTGGGAAGGCGGCCCGTCAGGAAGTCCAGTACCCAGTTGCACAGGCAGAGGTCGAGACCCAGGGTCTCGAGAAGCTTGATGACGAGCTTGGAGGTACTATGGTGTTGAATGCCGAGCTGTAGTCGATGAACAGCATTCTCACATAGGTATTCCTCTTGTCCAGGTGGGTTAGGGCAGTGTGCAGTGTGGTTGAGATTGCATCGTCTGTGGACCTATTTGGGCGGTAAGCAAATTGGAGTGGGTCTAGGGTGTCAGGTAGGGTGGAGGTGATATGGTCCTTGACTAGTCTCTCAAAGCACTTCATGATGACGGAAGTGAGTGCTACGGGCGGTAGTCGTTTAGCTCAGTTACCTTAGCTTTCTTGGGAACAGGAACAATGGTGGCCCTCTTGAAGCATGTGGGAACAGCAGACTGGTATAGGGATTGATTGAATATGTCCGTAAACACACCGGCCAGCTGGTCTGCGCATGCTCTGAGGCGCGGCTGGGGATGCCGTCTGGGCCTGCAGCCTTGAGTTAACACGTTTAAATCTTACTCACCTCGGCTGCAGTGAAGGAGAGACCGCATGTTTCGTTTTCAGGCCGTGTCAGTGGCACTGTATTGTCCTCAAAGCGGGCAAAAAGTTATTTAAGTCTGCCTGGTATCACGACATCCTGGTCCGTGACTGGGCTGGGTTTCTTCTTGTAGTCCGTGATTGACTGTAGACCCTGCCACATGCCTCTTGTGTCTGAGCCATTGAATTGAGATTCCACTTTGTCTCTGTACTGACGCTTAGCTTGTTTAATAGCCTTGCGGAGGGAATAGCTGCATTGTTTATATTCGGACATATTACCAGACACCTTGCCCTGATTAAAAGCAGTGGTTCGCGCTTTCAGTTTCACGCGAATGCTGCCATCAATCCACGGTTTCTGGTTTGGGAATGTTTTTATCGTTGCTATGGGAGCGACATCTTCGACGCACGTTCTAATGAACTCGCACACCGAATCAGCGTATTCGTCAATATTTCCATCTGACGCTAATACGAAACATGTCCCAGTCCACGTGATGGAA
>NW_027029664.1:0-1183 GCF_034236695.1 Oncorhynchus nerka
GGTAAAGTCGCGGAGTGTATTTGAAAGTGCAACAATCCTTATGTCACTGGCTCACACTGGCTCAAAGGAGGATAACTTTTTCAGCGGTTTTTGACAGCAGTGCACTGTAACTTGACAATCAACCTATCCAAGTATTTTTATAAAGTCCTTCCTACCGCATGTCACAAAGTGCTGTACAGAAATCCAGCCTAAAACCCCAAACAGCAAGCAATGCAGGTGTAGACGCACGGTGGCTAGGAAAACTTCTAGAAAGACCAAAACCTAGGAAAACCTAGAGAGGAACCAGGTCATGGAGGGGTGGCCAGTCATCGTCTGGCTGTTCAGGGTAGCGATTATAACAAACATGGCCAAGATGTTCAAATGTTCATGGATGACCAGCAGGGTCAGCTGAACTTCTTACCATCTAGGTTATGGCACCGACTTACTTTGTCCACCTTCGATAGCTCAGTTGGTAGAGCGGAGGACTGTAGGTGATAATTGTAGGAATCCTTAGGTCGCTGGTTCAAATCCGGCTCGAAGGAGTGTCTTTTCTTGGCTTGCTCCAACTTTTGACAGCAGTGCTTTGATTTGTGTTTGACAAACATATTATCTTTCCCTGGATGAATTCATAAACTGTTGACCTTCCATAGGACAGTTGGTAAAATTAGCGGAGTGTATTTGAAAGTGCAACAATCCTTATGTCACTGGCTCACACTGGCTCAAGGAGGATAACTTTTCAGCGGTTTTGACAGCAGTGCACTGTAAACTTGACAATCAAATCAATCAAATATTTTTACAAAGTCCTTCTTACATCAGCTGATGTCACAAAGTGCTGTACTGTGAAACCCCAGCCTAAAACCCCAAACAAGCAATGCAGGTGTAGACGCACGGTGGCTAGAAAAACTTTCTAGGAAAGACCAAAACCTAGGAAAAAACCTAGAGAGGAACCAGGCTGTAGAGGTGGCCATCGTCTGGGCTGTTCAGGGTAGCGATTGCAACAAAACATGGCCAAGATGTTCAAATGTTCATGGATGACCTGCAGGGTCAGCTGAACTTCTTACCACCTAGGTCATGGCTTTTGGATTTACTTGTCCACCTTCGATAGCTCAGTTGGTAGAGCGGAGGACTGTAGGTGATAATTGTAGGAATCCTTAGGTCGCTGGTTCAAATCTGGCTCGAAGGAGTGTCTTTTTCTTGTGGCTTG
>NW_027029665.1:0-1185 GCF_034236695.1 Oncorhynchus nerka
GTGATACTAGTAGTGACACTATCCAGAGTAGTGATACTATCAGTGATACTATCCAGAGGTAGTGATACTAGTAGTGATACTATCCAGAGCAGTGATACTATCCAGAGGCAGTGCTACTATCAGTGATACTATCCAGAAGTAGTGATACTAGCAGTGATACTATCCAGAAGCAGTGATACTATCCAGAGCAGTGATACTATCCAGAGCAGTGATACTATCCAGAGTAGTGATACTATCCAGAGCAGTTATACTAGTAGTGATACTATCCAGAGCAGTGATACTATCCAGAGTAGTGATACTATCCAGAGCAGTGATACTATCCAGAGCAGTGATACTATCCAGAGTAAGTGATACTATCCAGAGTAGTGATACTATCCAGAGTAGTGATACTAGTAGTGATACTAGTAGTGATACTATCCAGAGTAGTGATACTATCCAGAGCAGTGATACTAGTAGTGATACTATCCAGAGTAGTGATACTAGCAGTGATACTATCCAGAGTAGTGATACTAGCAGTGATACTATCCAGAGCAGTGATACTATCCAGAGCAGTGATACTATCCAGAGTAGTGATACTAGCAGTGATACTATCCAGAGCAGTGATACTATCCAGAGTAGTGATACTAGCAGTGATACTATCCAGAGTAGTGATACTATCCAGAGCAGTGATACTATCCAGAGCAGTGATACTATCCAGAGCAGTGATACTATCCAGAGCAGTGATACTATCCAGCAGTGATACTATCCAGAGTAGTGATACTAGTAGTGATACTAGTAGTGATACTATCCAGCAGTGATACTATCCAGAGTAGTGATACTAGTAGTGATACTAGTAGTGATACTATCCAGAGTAGTGATACTATCCAGAGCAGTGATACTAGTAGTGATACTATCCAGAGTAGTGATACTAGCAGTGATACTATCCAGAGTAGTGATACTAGCAGTGATACTATCCAGAGCAGTGATACTATCCAGAGCAGTGATACTATCCAGAGTAGTGATACTAGCAGTGATACTATCCAGAGCAGTGATACTATCCAGAGTAGTGATACTAGCAGTGATACTATCCAGAGTAGTGATACTATCCAGAGCAGTGATACTATCCAGAGCAGTGATACTATCCAGAGCAGTGATACTATCCAGAGCAGTACCATCCAGAGCAGATACTATCCAGCAGTGATACTA
>NW_027029666.1:0-1186 GCF_034236695.1 Oncorhynchus nerka
CTCTATTGTAATTATGACAGACCAGCTAGATCTACTATCTATATTATATTATGACAGACCAGCTAGATCTACTGTCTCTCTATTACTGTCTCTATTATATTGTGACAGACCAGCTAGATCTACTGTCTCTATTCTATTATGACAGACCAGCTAGATCTACTGTCTCTATTATAATATGACAGACCAGCTAGATCTACTGTCTCTATTATATTATGACAGACCAGCTAGATCTACTGTCTCTATTCTATTATGACAGACCAGCTAGATCTACTGTGACAGACCAGCTAGATCTACTGTCTCTATTATAATATGACAGACCAGCTAGATCTACTGTGACAGACCAGCTAGATCTATTCTAATATGACAGACCAGCTAGATCTACTATCTCTATTATATTATGACAGACCAGCTAGATCTACTGTCTCTATTATATTATGACAGACCAGCTAGATCTACTGTCTCTATTATATTATGTAAGGGAAGACCCCCCTGTATTGGACAAAAATGAATGGGAAGTCATTGGCATCAGACAAACCATATACACATTGTCCAATACCACCCATTCGGCGTTGATTCATGCAAAGTGTATTGCAAATGCCATATGGCATTGCCAGTTGTAACACTTTAAAATTCAACAGGTGGCGAATCGCTCCACCGTGGTTTTCATTGGATATGTAACCCAAGTCAACGTCCAAAGCAAAATTTTGAAAAAATGTTTTTTTTTGTCAAAAACTTATCACCCCTTAAAAAAGTGCTTTCTGGACCGTTTTTCAAAATTCTTTCGATTTTTTTTGTCAATTACACATGTGTAAGAACTGTATGAATATACTTTTGTCCAATTTTATTATCATATTTTTTTTTTTTTGACATGCGCATAAGTAATATGTTTTGTCCATTTTCAATATGATTTCATAGGAAAAAAGTCAAAGTCAAAGTCAAAATGTCAAAATTTTGTAGAAAACTTCACACACCCTTAAAAAAGTGCTTTCTGGACCGTTTTCGAAATTCTTTCAAATTTTGTGTCAATTACACACGATATAAGAACTGTATCAACATACTTTAGTTGTATTGTATTATCATTTTTTTTTTTTTTTTACTTGTGCATAAGGAATATGATTTGTCCATTTACAATATGATTTCATAGGAAGTCAAAGTCAAAGTCAAAAGTCACTTTTTTGGGGCCAAA
>NW_027029667.1:0-1187 GCF_034236695.1 Oncorhynchus nerka
CTTCATCTTGACATCCTTCCATCTCTCCCTCCATCCTTCCATCTCTTCCATCTCTTCCTCCATCCTTCCATTTCTTCCTCCATCCTTCCATCTCTTCATCCACCCTTCCATCTCTTCATCCATCCTTCCATCTCTCCCTCCATCCTTCCATCTCTTCTCCATCTTATCTCTCCTCCATCCTCATTCTCCATCCATTCATCTCTTCATCCATCCTTCCATTCCTCTTCCTCCATCCTTCACATCTCTCTCTTCCTTCATCCTTACCATCTCTTCCATCATCTCCATCCATCTCTCTTCCTCCATCCTTCCATCTCTTCCTCCATCCTTCCATCTCTTCCTCCATCCATCCATCTCTTCATCTCTCCTATCCATCTTCCATCTCTTCATCTCTCCATCCATCTCTTCATCATCCATCCATCTCTTCATCCATCCTTCCATCTCTTCATCCATCTCTTCCATCTTCATCCATCCTTCCATCTCCTCCATCCTTCAATCTCTTCATCTATCCGTCTCCTCTCCTCCTCCGTCATTTCCGTCTCTTATCGATATTTCATCCGTCATTTCCGTCTCTTCATCCATCATTCCGTCTCTTCATCCATCCTTCCATCTCTTCATCCATCCTTCCATCTCTTCATCATCCTTCATCTCTCCTCCATCTTCATCTCTCCATCCATCCTTCCATCTCTTCCTCCATCCTTCCATCTCTTCATCCATCCTTCCATCTCTTCATCCATCATCTTCCATCTCTTCATCCATCCTTCCATCTCTTCATCCATCCCTTCCATCTCTTCCTCCATCCTTCCATCTCTTCCTCCATCCTTCCATCTCTTCATCCATCCTTCATCTCTTCATCCATCCTTCCATCTCTTCATCCATCCTTCCATCTCTCCTCATCCTTCCTCTCCATCCATCCTTCCATCTCTTCATCCATCCTTCCATCTCTTCCTCCATCCTTCCATCTCTTCATCCATCCTTCCATCTCTTCATCCATCCTTCCATCTCTTCCTCCATCCTTCCATCTCTTCCTCCATCCTACCATCTCTTCCTCCATCCTTCCATCTCTTCATCCATCCTTCCATCTCTTCATCCATCTTCCATCCTTCTCATCCTTCCATCTCTTCCTCCATCCTTCCATCTCTTCCTCCATCCTTCCATCTCTTCATCCATCCTCATCTCCATCTCCATCC
>NW_027029668.1:0-1187 GCF_034236695.1 Oncorhynchus nerka
ACACACGCAGACATACACACACAGCACATACACACACAGACACACACAAATAGACATACACATACAGCATACACACACAGACATACACACACACAGACATACACACACATACACACAGACATACGAGACATACACACAGACAGTACACACACAGACATACGCACACAGACATACACACACACAGACATACACAGAGACATACTACACAGACACAGACATACACACATACACGACACACACACAGACATACACACATACACATACACACACAGACATACACACACAGACATACGCACACAGACATACACATAGACATACACACAGACATACACACACAGACATACACACATACAGACTGATACGCACACAGACATACGACACAGACATACACACAGACATACGCACACACAGACATACACAACAGACATACATACACACACAGACATACACACACAGACATACACACATATACATACACACACAGACGTACGCACACAGACATACACACATATACATACGCACACAGACATACACACACAGACATACACACAGACATACACTACGACATACACACAGACATACACACAGACATACACACACAGACATACGCACACAGACATACGCACACAGACATACACACACAGACATACGCACACAGACATACACACACAGACATACACACACAGACATACGCACACAGACATACACACATATACATACACACACAGACATACACACACAGACATACACACATATACATACACACACAGACGTACGCACACAGACATACACACATACATACACACACAGACATACACACACAGACATACACACACAGACATACGCACACAGACATACACACACAGACATACACACACAGACATACACACACAGACATACACACAGACATACACACACAGACATAGCACACAGACATACACACACAGACATACACACACAGACATACACACACAGACATACACACACAGACACACACAGACATACACACACAGACATACACACACAGACATACACACACAGACATACACACACATGACATACACATACAGACATACACACACAGACATACACACACAGACATACACACACAGACATACACACACAGACATACACACACAGACATACACACACAGACATACACACACAGACATACACACACAGACATA
>NW_027029669.1:0-1189 GCF_034236695.1 Oncorhynchus nerka
ACCCCTGTATATAGCCTCATTACTAACCTGTACCCCGCATATTGACTTGGTACCCCTGTATATAGCCTCATTACTAACCTGTACCCCTGTATATAGCCTCATTACTAAACTGTACCCCCTCACATTGACTTGGTACCCCCTGTAAATAGCCTCATTACTAACCTGTACCCCTGTATATAGCCTCATTACTAACCTGTACCCCGCACAATGACTTGGTACCCCTTGGTACCCCCTGTATATAGCCTCATTACTAACCTGTACCCCTGTATAAAGCCTCATTACTAACCTGTACCCCGCATATTGACTTGGTACCCCCTGTATATAGCCTCATTACTAACCTGTACCCCGCACAATGACTTGGTACCCCCTGTATATAGCCTCATTACTAACCTGTACCCCCTGTATATAAGCCTCATTACTAACCTGTACCCCCACACATTGACTTGGTACCCCCTGTATATAGCCTCATTACTAACCTGTACCCCCGCACATTGACTTGGTACCTGTACTCCCTGTATATAGCCTCATTACTAACCTGTACCCCTGTATATAGCCTCATTACTAACCTGTACCCCCGCACATTGACTTGGTACCTGTACCCCCTGTATATAGCCTCATTACTAACCTGTACCCCCTGTATATATCCTTGTTATTATTTTTTCGTGCTACTATTTTTTACTTTATTTTATTTAGTAAATATTTTCTTAACACTATTTCTTGAAATGCATTGTTGGTTAATTAAAGGCTTGTCAGTAAGTATTTCACGGTAAGGTCTGTTGTTTTCGGCGTATGTGACACAGAAAATTTCATGTGATCCTTCGTTCTCTTTAACCCTTCAACAGATTTTAGTTTACAACAGACTGCCAGATGGACCAGTGGGAATTCTATGGCACTAGAAAGTAAGTAAGTGAGTTTATCAAGACTGTTAATGAGAGTTAAAACAAACATATTCTGATACTGTATTTGAAAAGGGGCAAGGTCCCTCAGAAAAGAGCTCCAAGGTTTTGTGTGATGCTATGATTGTTTTAAAGAAGCATGAAAAGTTCCCTCCAATGGCCTGTTTGGGTAGCTCTTCCCTGCTTGGGTAGCTCTTCCCTGTTTGGGTAGCTCTTCCCTGCTTGGGTAGCTCTTCCCTGCTTGGGTAGCTCTTCCCTGTTTGGGTAGCTCTTCCCTGTTTGGGTAGCTCTTC
>NW_027029670.1:0-1190 GCF_034236695.1 Oncorhynchus nerka
ATATAATACAATACAGTAAAATGTTTAATTCTATGTAAATGATCTGCATTTTTAAGTAAAAATGTATATTGTAATATTATGTCAATCTATAAAGGTTAGCCTACATTTACAAAGGAGCTACCTGAAGTAATGGATGTGGATCAAGAACCAACAGCCCAACAGAAGTGATTGTTATAGATAAAGAACCAACACCCCAACAGAAGTGATTGTTATAGAGGGTAAAGAACCAACACCCCAACATAAGTGATTGTTATAGAGGGTAAAGAACCAACACCCCAACATAAGTGATTGTTATAGAGGGTAAAGAACCAACACCCCAACAGAAGTGATTGTTATAGAGGTAAAGAACCAACACCCCAACATAAGTGATTGTTATAGAGGGTAAAGAACCAACACCCCAACAGAAGTGATTGCTATAGAGGGTAAAGAACCAACACCCCAACAGAAGTGATTGTTATAGAGGGTAAAGAACCAACACCCCAACATAAGTGATTGTTATAGAGGGTAAAGAACCAACACCCCAACATAAGTGATTGTTATAGAGGGTAAAGAACCAACACCCCAACAGAAGTGATTGTTATAGAGGGTAAAGAACCAACACCCCAACATAAGTGATTGTTATAGAGGGTAAAGAACCAACACCCCAACAGAAGTGATTGCTATAGAGGGTAAAGAACCAACAGCCCAACAGAAGTGATTGTTATCACCCATTTCCCTAAAGTCCATGACTCTGCAGGAAAACAGTTGTAGTCAACAAGCAACAGACACCCATTTACCTAAAGTCCATGACTCTGCAGGAAAACGGTTATAGTCAACAAGCAACAGACACCCATTTACCTAAAGTCCATGACTCTGCAGGAAAACGGTTATAGTCAACAAGCAACAGACACCCATTTACCTAAAGTCCATGACTCTGCAGGAAAACAGTTGTAGTCAACAAGCAACAGACACCCATTTACCTAAAGTCCATGACTCTGCAGGAAATCCATTAGACTACATGATGTATTTATTTATGTATTATTAAATACACAATTATTTTTATATACATTTTTGACTCCTCCAAGCATGGCAGACCCAATACAACAAGAGGAAGAGGAGGAAGAGGATAAGTCAGAGGGCGATGATCATATACTGATTACTGCATCTGAACAGGTTTATACATTCAATGATGATGATGTCAATGATGTTGG
>NW_027029671.1:0-1191 GCF_034236695.1 Oncorhynchus nerka
AGGTTCAGCTTGAGGTGATGATCCGTCATCCACACTGATATGTCTGCCAGACATGCAGAGATGCGATTCGCCCTGGCTTAAGCAGGGGGACACGTCTGGCACTGCAGGATTTGAGTCCCTGGCGGCGTAGTGTGTTACTGATGGTAGGCTTTGTTACTTTGGTCCCAGCTCTCTGCAGGTCATTCACTAGGCCCCCCCGTGTGGTTCTGGGATTTTTGCTCACCGTTCTTGTGATCCTTTGACCCCACGGGGTGAGATCTGCGTGGAGCCCAGATCGAGGGAGATTATCAGTGGTCTTCTATGTCTTCCATTTCCTAATAATTGCTCCCACAGTTGATGTCTTCAAACCAAGCTGCTTACCTATTGCAGATTCAGTCTTCCCAGTCTGGTGCAGGTCTACAAATTTGTTTCTGGTGTCCTTTTGACAGGTCTGGTCTTGGCCATAGTGGAGTTTGAGGTGACTGTTTGAGGTTGTGGACAGGTGTCTTTTATACTGATAACAAGTTCAAACAGGTGCCATTAATACAGGTAACGAGTGGATGACAGAGGAGCCTCTTAAAGAAGAAGTTACAGGTCTGTGAGAGCCAGACATCTTGCTTGTTTGTAGGTGACCAAATACTTATTTTCCACCATAATTTGCAAATGAATTAATTAAAATCCTACAATGTGATTTTCTGGATTTTTTTTTCTCATTTTGTCATAGTTGAAGTGTACCTATGATGAACATTACAGGCCTCTCTCATCTTTTTAAGTGGGAGAACTTGCACAATTGGTGGCTGACTAAATACTTTTTTGCCCCACTGTAAGATTAATGAGCCAAATCTCTTTTTCGTCCACTTTCATATTAAAAAAGATCCACCTAAAATTGCGAATAATTCCCAACTATTTGCACATTCAGATCAACATTTTTGTTAATATCATACCTTTTGAGTTCCTTTGTCCATGACAGAAAATATTTCACCACCCCATTCCTTTTTCCACACAACTTCATCTAAGGATGTAGAGTGTGTTTCCTGTAAACAGTATGTGTTATATTCCTTTTCTTTTAGCCAGGTAAAGACTGATCTTTTTTTATAATCTGCTAAACCATTAAAATTATAACTGGCTATACTTACTTCACCCCTTACCATAACTAGATACTATTCTCAGTCTAAATTGGCCATAATTAGTGCTCAGTTTGATTTCACAGAA
>NW_027029672.1:0-1192 GCF_034236695.1 Oncorhynchus nerka
AGGACTACAAGCCGCATGTTTCTGTCTCTCGCATAACAGATGGCATCTCGGATCAGTATCAGGCTGTCCGTGATCTTCCTTCCGGAGCACGGCACAGGTTTGGTCCGGGTGGATCACCTCCCCTAAAACAGAAGACATTCTGAGTGTTAAAACCTTGGTAAAAGTTACAGTCAAAGTTTAAAAAGGATTATCGGTCTCCAGTTCTTCAGGTCCGTCCTGTCGTTTTTCTGTATAAAAGAGTCACGATCCCCACTCTAAAACTGTCGGGTAGTCTGTCAAGGTGTTCGAAGTCGGTAAAAACAGTCAGAAGTTCGTCGGCTAAAACATCCCAAAAGGTCAAATAAAACTCCAAAGGGAGGCCGTCCTCCCCCGGTGATTTACCCCTCTTAAAATGTTTCAGTCCTTGGTCAATTTCTGTCCTCGTCAGGTCTTTTGTCAGGTCGTCTGTATTGGGTAGGGTCTTGTCGATGTATGTTAAAAGGTCCCCCATTGTTTCTTCGCACACATCTTTTACCCCAAACAGTTCCCCATAAAAATCCTCAACTACTTCTTTTATTCCTTCTGTATCTGTTTTTAAAACCCCATCTTTATTTTTTAAACGAGTCATTAACCTACCCTTACTAACTATTTTCTTAAAAAAGTACCTTGTGCACTTCTCCCCCTCTTCTAATTCCCTTTCCTTGCTTCTTAAAATAACCCCCTTGCTTCTCTGTTCTGCTAAAAATGCCATTTCGTTTTTTACTTCTTTAATTTCTTGGTTAAAATCAAGGCCCTGTTGGCATAGGTTAAAATACCTTTCCAGTCGCTTTTGCAGTCCCACCATGCGTCTATCTTTTTCTTTGCTTTTTTTCTTTCCTATCTCTCTAAAGAAGGTCCTCGTCCTTCCCTTCACCATTTCCCACCACTGTGCTCGCGTGTCAAAGAAGTCCTGTAGCGTCTGCCACTGGCTGAACTGCTCTCTGTACTGACTAACTACTCTATCGTCTTCTAAAAGGGAGCAGTTCAATTTCCAGGGCCCTCTTCCCACGGTCACACCCGAAGATAGTGAAAGGGTGCACGTCAGCATTACGTGATCTGAGAAGAAAGCAGGGGTTATTCTAGCATCAGTTGGGGGACAGTCCGGGTAAACAGATAATCAATGCGAGAGGCTCTGGTGCCATCACCACTGGTCCAGGTGAAGCCCTCCTCTCTT
>NW_027029673.1:0-1192 GCF_034236695.1 Oncorhynchus nerka
AGAGTCAATGTGGAGGCTATATGCTGTCTAATATATATGGTCTAATGTCATATCTAGGGCTTTCCTCATTTGGAGAGTCAATGTGGAGGCTATATGCTGTCTAATATATATGGTCTAATGTCATATCTAGGGCTTTCCTCATTTGGAGAGTCAATGTGGAGGCTATATGCTGTCTAATATATATGGTCTAATGTCATATCTAGGGCTTTCCTCATTTGGAGAGTCAATGTGGAGGCTATATGCTGTCTAATATATATGGTCTAATGTCATATCTAGGGCTTTCCTCATTTGGAGAGTCAATGTGGAGGCTATATGCTGTCTAATATATATGGTCTAATGTCATATCTAGGGCTTTCCTCATTTGGAGAGTCAATGTGGAGGCTATATGCTGTCTAATATATATGGTCTAATGTCATATCTAGGGCTTTCCTCATTTGGAGAGTCAATGTGGAGGCTATATGCTGTCTAATATATATGGTCTAATGTCATATCTAGGGCTTTCCTCATTTGGAGAGTCAATGTGGAGGCTATATGCTGTCTAATATATATGGTCTAATGTCATATCTAGGGCTTTCCTCATTTGGAGAGTCAATGTGGAGGCTATATGCTGTCTAATATATATGGTCTAATGTCATATCTAGGGCTTTCCTCATTTGGAGAGTCAATGTGGAGGCTATATGCTGTCTAATATATATGGTCTAATGTCATATCTAGGGCTTTCCTCATTTGGAGAGTCAATGTGGAGGCTATATGCTGTCTAATATATATGGTCTAATGTCATATCTAGGGCTTTCCTCATTTGGAGAGTCAATGTGGAGGCTATATGCTGTCTAATATATATGGTCTAATGTCATATCTAGGGCTTTCCTCATTTGGAGAGTCAATGTGGAGGCTATATGCTGTCTAATATATATGGTCTAATGTCATATCTAGGGCTTTCCTCATTTGGAGAGTCAATGTGGAGGCTATATGCTGTCTAATATATATGGTCTAATGTCATATCTAGGGCTTTCCTCATTTGGAGAGTCAATGTGGAGGCTATATGCTGTCTAATATATATGGTCTAATGTCATATCTAGGGCTTTCCTCATTTGGAGAGTCAATGTGGAGGCTATATGCTGTCTAATATATATGGTCTAATGTCATATCTAGGGCTTTCCTCATTTGGAGAGTCAATGTGGAGGCTATATGC
>NW_027029674.1:0-1194 GCF_034236695.1 Oncorhynchus nerka
AGTATTACAAACAACCCTGGAACACTGGTATTACAACAACCCTGAACACTGGTATGCAACCCTGAACACTAGTATTACAACAACCCTGAACACTAGTACTCAACAACCCTGAACACTGGTATTACAACAACCCTGAACACTGGTATTAAACAACCCTGAACACTGGTATTACAACAACCCTGAACACTAGTATCAACATCTGAACACTAGTATCAACCCTTGAACACTAGTATTACAACAACCCTGAACACTGGTATTACAACAACCCTGAACACTAGTATTACAACAACCCTGAACACTGGTATTACAACAACCCTGAACACTGGTATTACAACAACCCTGAACACTAGTATCAACCCTGAACACTGGTATTACAACAACCCTGAACACTGGTATCAACAACCTCTGAACACTCAGTATTACAACAACCCTGAACACTAGTATTACAACAACCCCTGAACACTGGTATTACAACAACCCTGAACACTAGTATTACAACAACCCTGAACACTAGTATTACAACAACCCTGAACACTAGTATTACAACAACCCTGAACACTGGTATCAACCCTGAACACTGGTATTACAACAACCCTGAACACTAGTATCAACTCTGAACACTGGTATTACAACAACCCTGAACACTGGTATTACAACAACCCTGAACACTAGTATTACAACAACCCTGAACACTAGTATTACAACAACCCTGAACACTGGTATTACAACAACCCTGAACACTGGCATTACAACAACCCTGAACACTGGTATCAACCCTGAACACTGGTATTACAACAACCCTGAACACTAGTATTACAACAACCCTGAACACTGGTATTACAACAACCCTGAACACTAGTATTACAACAACCCTGAACACTGGTATTACAACAACCCTGAACACTGAGTATTACAACAACCCTGAACACTAGTATTACAACAACCCTGAACACTAGTATTACAACAACCCTGAACACTAGTATTACAACAACCCTGAACACTGGTATTACAACAGCCTGAACACTAGTATTACAACAACCCTGAACACTAGTATCAACAACCCTGAACACTAGCTATAAACAACCCTGAACACTGGTATTACAACAACCCTGAACACTAGTATTACAACAACCCTGAACACTGGTATTACAACAACCCTGAACACTAGTATTACAAACAACCCTGAACACTGGT
>NW_027029675.1:0-1195 GCF_034236695.1 Oncorhynchus nerka
GGTTAGGTTAGGGTTGAGTTACTGTTGGGTTAGGTTAGGGTTGGGTTAGGGTTGGATTAGGGTTAGGGTTGAGTTAGGGTTGGGTTAGGTTAGTGTTGGGTTAGGTTAGTTTTGGGTTGGGTTAGGATTGGGTTAGGGTTTGTTTAGGGTTAGGGTCAGGTTAGTGTTGGGTTGGGTTAGGATTGGGTTAGGGTAAGGTTAGTGTTGGGTTGGGTTAGGATTGGGTTAGGGTTGGTTTAGGGATAGGTTAGTGTTGGGTTCAGTTAGGATTGGGTTAGGGTTGGTTTAGGGTTAGTGTTAGGGTTAGGTTATTGTTGGGTTGGGTTAGGGTTAAGGATATAGTTGGGTTAGGGTTAGGTTAGTGTTGGGTTGGGTTAGGATTGGGTTAGGTTTGGGTTGGGTTAGGTTAGTGTTGGGTTGGGTTAGGTTTATGGTTAGGGTTAAGGATATAGTTGGGTTAGGGTTTGGTTAGGGTTGGATTAGGGTTGGTGTTAGGGTTAGGGTTGGTTTAGTGTTAGGGTGAGGCTTAGAGTTGGGGCTGGGTTTGGGGTTGCTTAGGGTTAGGTTAGGGTTGGGTTATGTTCAGGTTAGGTTTTGGTTAGGGTTAGAGCTGGGCTGGTTAGGGTTGGTTTAGGTTAGGGTCAGGTTACTGTTAAGCATATAGTTAGTGTTATTAGTTGGTTAGGATTGGGTTGGGATAGGTTAGTGTTGGGTTGGGATAGGTTTAGGGTTAGGGTTAAGGATATAGTTGGGTTAGGGTTAGGTTAGTGTTGGGTTGGGTTATGATTGGGTTAGTGTCTGGTTGGGTTAGGTTAGTGTTAAGGATATAGTTGGGTTAGGGTTAGGTTAGTGTTGGCTTGGGTTAGGATTGGATTGGGATAGGTTTGGGTTGGGTTGGGTTAGGATTGGGTTAGGTTGGTTAGGTTTAGGGTTGGGTTAGTGGTTAGGTTAGGGTTAGGTTATGTTAGGGTTAGGTTAGGGTTGGGTTAGGGTTGGTTAGGGTTAGGGTTAGTGTTGGTGTTAGGGTTAGGTTTAGTGTTAGGGTTAGGGTTAGGGTTTGGGGTTGGGGTTGGGTTGGGTTAGGGTTAGGTTTAGGGTTAGGGTGTCAGGTTAGTGTTGGGTTGGGTTAGGTTGGGGTTAGGGTTAGGTTAGTGTTAGGTTAGGGTTAGGATTGGTTAGGGTTGGGTTAGGGTAG
>NW_027029676.1:0-1198 GCF_034236695.1 Oncorhynchus nerka
GCCAGTTTGGCTGTCTGTGTAGTGCCAGTTTGGCTGTCTGTGTGTGCCAGTTTGGCTGTCTGTGTGTGCCAGTTTGGCTGTCTGTGTGTGCCAGTTTGGCTGTCTGTGTGTCCAGTTTGGCTGTCTGTGTGGGCCAGTTTGGCTGTCTGTGTGTGCCAGTTTGGCTGTCTGTGTGGGCCAGTTTGGCTGTCTGTGTGGGCCAGTTTGGCTGTCTGTGTAGGCCAGTTTGGCTGTCTGTGTGGGCCAGTTTGGCTGTCTGTGTGGGCCAGTTTGGCTGTCTGTGTGTGCCAGTTTGGCTGTCTGTGTATGCCAGTTTGGCTGTCTGTGTGTGCCAGTTTGGCTGTCTGTGTGTGCCAGTTTGGCTGTCTGTGTGTCAGTTTGGCTGTCTGTGTGGGCCAGTTTGGCTGTCTGTGTGGGCCAGTTTGGCTGTCTGTGTAGGCCAGTTTGGCTGTCTGTGTATTCCAGTTTGGCTGTCTGTGTGGGCCAGTTTGGCTGTCTGTGTTTGGCTGTCTGTGTTTGGCTGTCTGTGTGTGCCAGTTTGGCTGTCTGTGTGTGCCAGTTTGGCTGTCTGTGTGTGCCAGTTTGGCTGTCTGTGTGGGCCAGTTTGGCTGTCTGTGTGGGCCAGTTTGGCTGTCTGTGTGTGCCAGTTTGGCTGTCTGTGTGGGCCAGTTTGGCTGTCTGTGTGGGCCAGTTTGGCTGTCTGTGTGGGCCAGTTTGGCTGTCTGTGTGTGCCAGTTTGGCTGTCTGTGTGTGCCAGTTTGGCTGTCTGTGTATGCCAGTTTGGCTGTCTGTGTGGGCCAGTTTGGCTGTCTGTGTGGGCCAGTTTGGCTGTCTGTGTGGGCCAGTTTGGCTGTCTGTGTATTCCAGTTTGGCTGTCTGTGTGGGCCAGTTTGGCTGTCTGTGTGAGGCCAGTTTGGCTGTCTGTGTGGGCCAGTTTGGCTGTCTGTGTGAGGCCAGTTTGGCTGTCTGTGTGATTCCAGTTTGGCTGTCTGTGTGGGCCAGTTTCGGCTGTCTGTGTGTGCCAGTTTGGCTGTCTGTGTGGGCCAGTTCTGGCTGTCTGTGTATTCTAGTTTGGCTGTCTGTGTGGGCCAGTTTGGCTGTCTGTGTGAGGCCAGTTTGGCTGTCTGTAATGTGGGCCAGGTTTGAAACGTCCTGTACTAGGCCCAGTTTTGAGGCTGTCTGTATTAGTCTTGGTTGT
>NW_027029677.1:0-1204 GCF_034236695.1 Oncorhynchus nerka
AGAGCCTCAGTAAAATAGAAGCTGTCCCCCCACCTTTTCTGATATAGAATGAAATGTCCTGACAGCTGAGAGCCTCAGTAAAATAGAAGCTGTCCCCCACCTTTTCTGATAGAGAATGAAATGTCCTGACAGCTGAGAGCCTCAGTAAAATAGAAGCTGTCCCCCACCTTTTCTGATAGAGAATGAAATGTCCTGACAGCTGAGAGCCTCAGTAAAATAGAAGCTGTCCCCCCACCTTTTCTGATAGAGAATGAAATGTCCTGACAGCTGAGAGCCTCAGTAAAATAGAAGCTGTCCCCCACCTTTTCTGATAGAGAATGAAATGTCCTGACAGCTGAGAGCCTCAGTAAAATAGAAGCTGTCCCCCACCTTTTCTGATAGAGAATGAAATGTCCTGACAGCTGAGAGCCTCAGTAAAATAGAAGCTGTCCCCCACTTTTTCTGATAGAGAATGAAATGTCCTGACAGCTGAGAGCCTCAGTAAAATAGAAGCTGTCCCCCCACCTTTTCTGATAGAGAATGAAATGTCCTTACAGCTGAGAGCCTCAGTAAAATAGAAGCTGTCCCCTCACCTTTTCTGATAGAGAATGAAATGTCCTGACCGCTGAGAGCCTCAGTAAAATAGAAGCTGTCCCCCCACCTTTTCTGATAGAGAATGAAATGTCCTGACAGCTGAGAGCCTCAGTAAAATAGAAGCTGTCCCCCCACCTTTTCTGATATAGAATGAAATGTCCTTACCGCTGAGAGCCTCAGTAAAATAGAAGCTGTCCCCCCACCTTTTCTGATAGAGAATGAAAAGCTGTAGTCCAAGGGGAGGCTTCAATAAAAGTGGCACTACAGTCTGAAGACAGCCATGTTTTAGTGAGAAACATGCAATCTACTTCACGCTCAGTAATGAGGTCATTCATGAGAAAGGTTTTAACGAGTGATTGCTCTAACATTTAAAAGTGCAATAATCAATGAGTGTGGGCCACTCTGCCCCTGGGGCATCTGCCTCGAGGTAACCAAAGGAGTAGCAACCAAATTATTAAAGTTACAACCACGTTTTCTGACAGTCTCCGATCTATCAGAATGGTAGGAGACGACAGTTGTTATAAACTTACTAGAAGGTGGAGTTAAAGGAACATAAACAGTGCCATTTATAAAGGAGATTTATAAAGGAGATGATATGGTTTCCATGTCCTCTGTTGGTTATTCTGACAGG
>NW_027029678.1:0-1205 GCF_034236695.1 Oncorhynchus nerka
TATGAGATGAGTAATACATAGACTAAGATATAGTAGAATATAATATGAATACAGTATATAACATATGAGGTGAGTAATACATAGACTAAGATATAGTAGAATATAATATGATACAGTATATACATATGAGATGAGTAATACATAGACTAAGATATAGTAGAATATAATATGATACAGTATATACATATGAGATGAGTAATACATAGACTAAGATATAGTAGAATATAATATGATACAGTATATACATATGAGGTGAGTAATACATAGACTAAGATATAGTAGAATATAATATGATACAGTATATACATATGAGATGAGTAATACATAGACTAAGATATAGTAGAATATAATATAATACAGTATATACATATGAGATGAGTAATACATAGACTAAGATATAGTAGAATATAATATAATACAGTATATACATATGAGATGAGTAATACATAGACTAAGATATAGTAGAATATAATATAATACAGTATATACATATGAGATGAGTAATACATAGACTAAGATATAGTAGAATATAATATAATACAGTATATACATATGAGGTGAGTAATACATAGACTAAGATATAGTAGAATATAATATGATACAGTATATACATATGAGATGAGTAATACATAGACTAAGATATAGTAGAATATAATATAATACAGTATATACATATGAGATGAGTAATACATAGACTAAGATACAGTAGAATATAATATAATACAGTATATACATATGAGATGAGTAATACATAGACTAAGATATAGTAGAATATAATATAATACAGTATATACATATGAGATGAGTAATACATAGACTAAGATATAGTAGAATATAATATAATACAGTATATACATATGAGATGAGTAATACATAGACTAAGATATAGTAGAATATAATATAATACAGTATATACATATGAGATGAGTAATACATAGACTAAGATATAGTAGAATATAATATAATACAGTATATACATATGAGATGAGTAATACATAGACTAAGATATAGTAGAATATAATATGATACAGTATATACATATGAGATGAGTAATACATAGACTAAGATATAGTAGAATATAATATGATACAGTATATACATATGAGATGAGTAATACATAGACTAAGATATAGTAGAATATAATATAATACAGTATATACATATGAGATGAGTAATACATAGACTAAGATATAGTAGAATATAAT
>NW_027029679.1:0-1206 GCF_034236695.1 Oncorhynchus nerka
CTGCTGGCTGGGCTGCTGGCTGTGCTGCTGGCTGGGCTGCTGGCTGGGCTGCTGGCTGGGCTGCTGGCTGGGCTGCTGGCTGGGCTGCTGGCTGTGCTGCTGGCTGGGTTTGCTGGCTGGGTTTGCTGGCTCTGCTGCTGGCTGGGCTGCTGGCTGGGCTGCTGGCTGTGCTGCTAGCTGGGCTGCTGGCTGTGCTGCTGGCTGGGCTGCAGGCTTTGTTGCTGGCTGGGCTGCTGGCTAGACTGCTGGCAGTGCTGCTGGCTATGCTGTTTGCTGGGCTGCTGGCTGGGCTGTTGGCTGAGCTGCTGGCTGGGCTGCTGGCTGGGCTGCTGGCTGGGCTGCTGGCTGGACTGCTGGCTGGGCTGCTGGCTGGACTGCTGCAGAGAGACACTTTTATGAGTTAGTATTTAAAGAACTTGGTCTTTGGGTGACTACACACACACACACACACACACTTGCACGAGTCAGCGCAGGCAGGCACGCACGCACACACACACGTACACACAGATATACACACACATTTGCAGGCACACACACACACACACATGCACACACACACAACACACACACAAGCTATCTTGAAGTGGAGTTGACTCAAGTGTTATTTTCACTGATTAATTATGGGGTTTTAGTTGAAAGCTGAATGCTTCTTCTGAGGTTTTCAGAGAGCGGCTTTCTGAAACGTTTAACGACGACAGGCTTGAGTGGAGAGAGTTGGAGAGAGTGGGAGAGGGGAGGAGACAGAACAGAGAGAGTGGGAGAGAGGAGGAGACAGAACAGAGCGAGTGGGAGGAGACAGAACAGAGAGAGAGGAGGAGACAGAACAGAGAGAGGAGGAGGAGACAGAACAGAGAGAGAGGGAGAGGGACAAGAACAGAGAGAGAGGAGGGAGACAGAATAGAGAGAGGGAGAGGAGAGAGGAGGACAGAATAGAGAGAGTGGGAGAGGGGAGGAGACAGAACAGAGAGAGTGGGAGAGGGGAGGAGGCAGAGACAAAATAGAGAGAGTGGGAGAGGGGAGGAGACAGAGACAGAACAGAGAGAGTGGGAGGGGAGGAGACAGAGACAGAACAGAGAGAGAGTGGGAGAGGAGGAGACAGAGACAGAACAGAGAGAGAGAGTGGGAGAGGAGACAGAGACAGAAGAGAGGAGAGACGGGAGAGAGGGGAGGGAGACAGAACAGAGAGCATGGAGCTGAGTGAGAGGG
>NW_027029680.1:0-1207 GCF_034236695.1 Oncorhynchus nerka
CCCTACTGGTGGTTCTGTTTGTTAGACTATATTTATAGCCTAGTATAGGGGCCCCTACTGGTGGTTCTGTTTGTTAGACTATATTTATAGCCTAGTATAGGGTCCCCTACTGGTGGTTCTGTTTGTTAGACTATATTTATAGCCTAGTATAGGGTCCCCTACTGGTGGTTCTGTTTGTTAGACTATATTTATAGCCTAGTATAGGGTCCCCTACTGGTGGTTCTGTTTGTTAGACTATATTTATAGTCTAGTATAGGGTCCCCTACTGGTGGTTCTGTTTGTTATACTATATTTATAGCCTAGTATAGGGTCCCCTACTGGTGGTTCTGTTTGTTAGACTATATTTATAGCCTAGTATAGGGTCCCCTACTGGTGGTTCTGTTTGTTATACTATATTTATAGCCTAGTATAGGGTCCCCTACTGGTGGTTCTGTTTGTTATACTATATTTATAGCCTAGTATAGGGTCCCCTACTGGTGGTTCTGTTTGTTATACTATATTTATAGTCTAGTATAGGGTCCCCTACTGGTGGTTCTGTTTGTTAGACTATATTTATAGCCTAGTATAGGGTCCCCTACTGGTGGTTCTGTTTGTTATACTATATTTATAGTCTAGTATAGGGTCCCCTACTGGTGGTTCTGTTTGTTAGACTATATTTATAGCCTAGTATAGGGTCCCCTACTGGTGGTTCTGTTTGTTATACTATATTTATAGCCTAGTATAGGGTCCCCTACTGGTGGTTCTGTTTGTTAGACTATATTTATAGCCTAGTATAGGGTCCCCCTACTGGTGGTTCTGTTTGTTATACTATATTTATAGCCTAGTATAGGGGCCCCTACTGGTGGTTCTGTTTGTTATACTATATTTATAGCCTAGTATAGGGTCCCCTACTGGTGGTTCTGTTTGTTAGACTATATTTATAGTCTAGTATAGGGTCCCCTACTGGTGGTTCTGTTTGTTATACTATATTTATAGCCTAGTATAGGGTCCCCTACTGGTGGTTCTGTTTGTTAGACTATATTTATAGCCTAGTATAGGGTCCCCTACTGGTGGTTCTGTTTGTTAGACTATATTTATAGCCTAGTATAGGGTCCCCCTACTGGTGGTTCTGTTTGTTATACTATATTTATAGCCTAGTATAGGGTCCCCTACTGGTGGTTCTGTTTGTTAGACTATATTTATAGCCTAGTATAGGCCCCCTACTGGT
>NW_027029681.1:0-1207 GCF_034236695.1 Oncorhynchus nerka
TCCCAGACTGGAACATAGTAAACTCTATCTATAGTCCCAGACTGGAACATAGTAAACTCTATCTATAGTCCCAGACTGGAACATAGTAAACTCTATCTATAGTCCCAGACTGGAACATAGTAAACTCTATCTATATCCCAGACTGGAACATAGTAAACTCTATCTATAGTCCCAGACTGGAACATAGTAAACTCTATCTATATCCCAGACTGGAACATAGTAAACTCTATCTATATCCCAGACTGGAACATAGTAAACTCTATCTATAGTCCCAGACTGGAACATAGTAAACTCTATCTATATCCCAGACTGGAACATAGTAAACTCTATCTATAGTCCCAGACTGGAACATAGTAAACTCTATCTATAGTCTCAGACTGGAACATAGTAAACTCTATCTATATCCCAGACTGGAACATAGTAAACTCTATCTATATCCCAGACTGGAACATAGTAAACTCTATCTATATCCCAGACTGGAACATAGTAAACTCTATCTATGGTCTCTATATCCTATCAGACCGGGAACATAGTAAATCCTATATCATAGTCCCAGACTGGAACATAGTAAATCTCTATCTATATCCCAGACTGGAACATAGTAAATCCCTATCTATATCCTGGTGACTGGAACATAGTAAACTCTATAGTCTCAGACTGGAACATAGTCCTGTGACTGGAACATAGTAAACTCTATCTATATCCCAGACTGGAAACATAGTAAACTCTATCTATAGTCCAGACTGGAACATAGTAAACTATCTATATCATAGACTGGAACATAGTAAACTCTATCTATAGTCTCAGACTGGAACATAGTAAACTCTATCTATATCTCAGACTGGAACATAGTAAACTCTATCTATATCCCGATGACTGGAACATAGTAAACTCTATCTATACTCCCAGACTGGAACATAGGTAACTCTATCCCATAGTCTCAGACTGGAGACATAATAGCTCTATCTATGGCAGACTGGAACATAGTAAACTCTATCTATAGTCTCAGACTGGAACATAGTAAACTCTATCTATATCCCAGACTGGAACATAGTAAACTCTATCTATAAGTCTCAGACTGGAACATAGTAAACTCTATCTATATCCCCAGACTCTGGAACATAGTAAACTCTATCCTATAGTCCCAGACTGGAACATAGTAATCTCTATCTATATCCCAGACTGGAACATAGTAAACTCTATCTAT
>NW_027029682.1:0-1208 GCF_034236695.1 Oncorhynchus nerka
AATACATCAGACAACACCACAAAGAGACAACAATACATCAGACAACACACACAGCAGACAACAATACATCAGACAACACCACAAAGAGACAACAATACATCAGACAACAATACATCGAGACAACAATACATCAGACAACACCACAAAGAGACAACAATACATCAGACAACACCACAAAGAGACAACAATACATCAGACAACAATACATCAGACAACAATACATCAGACAACAATACATCAGACAACACCACAAAGAGACAACAATACATCAGACAACACCACAAAGAGACAACAATACATCAGACAACACCACAAAGAGACAACAATACATCAGACAACACCACAAAGAGACAACAATACATCAGACAACACCACAAAGAGACAACAATACATCAGTACAACACCACAAAGAGACAACAATACATCAGACAACACCACAAAGAGACAACAATACATCAGACAACACCACAAAGAGACAACAATACATCAGACAACACCACAAAGAGACAACAATACATCAGACAACAATACATCAGACAACAATACATCAGACAACAATACATCAGACAACACCACAAAGAGACAACAATACATCAGACAACACCACAAAGAGACAACAATACATCAGACAACAATACATCAGACAACACCACAAAGAGACAACAATACATCAGACAACACCACAAAGAGATACATCAGACAACAAATCCAGACAAATCAACGAGACAACAATACATCAGACAACAATACATCAGACAACAATACATCAGACAACAATACATCAGACAACACCACAAAGAGACAACAATACATCAGACAACACCACAAAGAGACAACAATACATCAGACAACACTACAAAGAGACAACAATACATCAGACAACACCACAAAGAGACAACAATACATCAGACAACACCACAAAGAGACAACAATACATCAGACAACACCACAAATAGACAACAATACATCAGACAACACCACAAAAGAGACAACAATACATCGAACAACAATACATCGAACAACAACACAAAGAGACAACAATACATCTACAACAATACATCAGACAACACCACAAAGAGACAACAATACATCAGACAACACCACAAAGAGACAACAATAAATCGAACAACAATACACCAGACAACAATACATCAGACAACACCACAAAGAGACAACAATACATCAGACAACACTACAAAGAGACAACA
>NW_027029683.1:0-1208 GCF_034236695.1 Oncorhynchus nerka
AATAACAGGTAGACATTACAATGAATAACAGGTAGGCATTGCAATGAATAACAGGGAGACGTACAGTAATAACGGTAGACATTACAATGAATAACGGTAGATATTACAATGAATAACAGGTAGACATTTGAATAACAGTAGTAATAACAGGTAGTGATTACAGGTAATAACAGGTAGACATTGCAGGTAATAACAGGTAGACGGCCTAATGATAACGGTGAATATTACAATGAATAACGATGGACATTTACAGGTAATAACAGGTAGACGTTACAGGTAATAACAGGTAGACATTACAGGTAATAACAGGTAGACATTACAATGAATAACAGGTAGACATTACAGGTAATAACAGGTAGACATTACAATGAATAACAGGTAGACATTACAATGAATAACAGGTAGACATTACAGGTAATAACAGGTAGACATTACAAGTGAATAACAGGTAGACATTACAGGTAATAACAGGTAGACATTACAATGAATAACAGGTAGACATTACAATGTAATAACAGGTAGACATTACAATGAATAACAGGTAGACATTACAGTGTAATAACAGGTAGACATTACAATGAATAACAGGTAGACATTACAATGAATAACAGGTAGACATTACAGGTAATAACAGGTAGACATTACAGGTAATAACAGGTAGACATTACAAGTGAATAACAGGTAGACATTACAATGAATAACAGGTAGACATTACAATGAATAACAGGTAGACATTACAATGAATAACAGGTAGACATTACAATGAATAACAGGTAGACATTACAGGTAATAACAGGTAGACATTACAATGAATAACAGGTAGACATTACAATGAATAACAGGTAGACATTACAGGTAATAACAGGTAGACATTACAGGTAATAACAGGTAGACATTACAGGTAATAACAGGTAGACATTACAATGAATAACAGGTAGACATTACAATGAATAACAGGTAGACATTACAGGTGAATAACAGGTAGGCATTACAATGTAATAACAGGTAGACATTACAGGTAATAACAGGTAGACATTACAGGTGAATAACAGGTAGACATTACAGTGTAATAACAGGTAGACATTACAATGAATAACAGGTAGACATTACAATGAATAACAGGTAGACATTACAATGAATAACAGGTGAGACATTACAGTGAATAACAGGTAGACATTACAATGAATAACAGGTAGACATTACAGGTA
>NW_027029684.1:0-1210 GCF_034236695.1 Oncorhynchus nerka
TGTAACCTACATATCAATACACACTGTCTGTCCAATAGGAGAGAGGCGTTGGGGCTGAGAGGTGTAACCTACATATCAATACACACTGTCTGTCCAATAGGAGAGAGGCGTTGGGGCTGAGAGGTGTAACCTACATATCAACACACACTGTCTGTCCAATAGGAGAGAGGCGTTGGGGCTGAGAGGTGTAACCTACATATCAACACACACTGTCTGTCCAATAGGAGAGAGGCGTTGGGGCTGAGAGGTGTAACCTACATATCAACACACACTGTCTGTCCAATAGGAGAGAGGCGTTGGGGCTGAGAGGTGTAACCTACATATCAACACACACAGTCTGTCCAATAGGAGAGAGGCGTTGGGGCTGAGAGGTGTAACCTACATATCAACACACACTGTCTGTCCAATAGGAGAGAGGCGTTGGGGCTGAGAGGTGTAACCTACATATCAATACACACTGTCTGTCCAATAGGAGAGAGGCGTTGGGGCTGAGAGGTGTAACCTACATATCAATACACACTGTCTGTCCAATAGGAGAGAGGCGTTGGGGCTGAGAGGTGTAACCTACATATCAACACACACTGTCTGTCCAATAGGAGAGAGGCGTTGGGGCTGAGAGGTGTAACCTACATATCAACACACACTGTCTGTCCAATAGGAGAGGCGTTGGGGCTGAGAGGTGTAACCTACATATCAATACACACTGTCTGTCCAATAGGAGAGAGGCGTTGGGGCTGAGAGGTGTAACCTACATATCAACACACACTGTCTGTCCAATAGGAGAGAGGCGTTGGGGCTGAGAGGTGTAACCTACATATCAACACACACTGTCTGTCCAATAGGAGAGAGGCGTTGGGGCTGAGAGGTGTAACCTACATATCAATACACACTGTCTGTCCAATAGGAGAGAGGCGTTGGGGCTGAGAGGTGTAACCTACATATCAACACACACTGTCTGTCCAATAGGAGAGAGGCGTTGGGGCTGAGAGGTGTAACCTACATATCAATACACACTGTCTGTCCAATAGGAGAGAGCGTTGTGGCTGAGAGGTGTAACCTACATATCAACACACTGTCTGTCCAATAGGAGAGAGGCGTTGGGGCTGAGAGGTGTAACCTACATATCAACACACACTGTCTGTCCAATAGGGAGGCGTTGGGGCTGGGAGGTGTAACCTACATATCAACACACACTGTCTGTCCAATAGGA
>NW_027029685.1:0-1211 GCF_034236695.1 Oncorhynchus nerka
CTCGTTTAGTAGCCAACTATCACATACTTCAGAGCTGGCCCAAAATTCACAACGCCTTCGGTTCAAACCATAAAAAAACATAAAACACGAGTTACGCTCTAGCTGCGGGTCCATTTCTTATGTTACGTGTAGACCTTGCTGAGGCGACCCCGAATCCTAAGTTTTGGCTCGATCGGTCATTTGGTGTCCGAGCAAAACCCTAATTGGTGCTGAAAATCCACTTTTTCCATGACTTGCTACGGGTCCTTGAATGAGCTATCGGACAGAAACGTTGGGGTCTGTCTATATGGGCGAGACGGTCGCAATGCACCTAGTCTTGCGACTCTGGGACATTTCTAAATGTCGCCATTTTCGTGATGCAAAAATGAATTGAAGTCATTGCAAATGTACTGAAGCTGTTTCTCGGTCCGAGAACCGTCTAGAGCCACGTAACTCACCACGCACTATCGACCGGAGGTCTAGAACAGGATTCTAAAGTTTCGGAACTCTAGGTCCGACGGTTCTTTAAAAGTTCCAACAAGGTTAACTAATGCAGGCAGTGTATGTCTCTACGCACCCCAATGGGTCCCTACTTCCAAGCTGTGTGTGTGTGTGATTTAGTTTTTCCTTTGAAATTTTACAGGACAAATGACTGATTGACAGTTCATGGGGGTTGCCTAATCACATATATGAAGTTTGGAAAGATCTGACTTTTTAACCCCTCGAAACAGCCCAAGAGACACCAATTATGGCACTTCCGGTTGGCACAGGAAGCTGTAAGTCAACACATATCCTCATTGGGGTATGCTTTTACAGAATCCTCAGTTTTAAGTCTTTACGTTAGAATTGACTGATTTACACAGGTGAATGCACTATGTCTATCAAACTGCAGGCAGGGTATGGATAAACACTTTTAGGGTGATTTTAACCACTTCCGGTTGGTCAGGAAGCTTAGAATCAACACAGGTAGACCTCGTAGTGGCCTGATGGACTGTCATCGAAGACAGGTTCATGTATTCATAACCCATAGGCTTCAGGTTGAATTTAGGGGTGCAGGCAATGTATTCCTATGGGGAGAGAAGTCAATGCAAACTCTTTGAAGTAAACACCTTCTTTTAACTATTAAGGGTTAATGCCACACGGTCAAGGTTAGGCTTGCACGGATCGGGAGGACCTTAGGAACGTACCTGAGGTCGAATTGTGCTTCTCACCCTAACAGTTCTCTCACTGTC
>NW_027029686.1:0-1212 GCF_034236695.1 Oncorhynchus nerka
TAAGAAAGAGCTTTATAAATACATTTGATTGGTTGAATGAGGAGGCTAGGTCAAAGTCTCTGACATTGAAGCTAAGGAATCCTATTCTGTACTTTTCCAGACAAAACCTTCTAACACCTCAACAGCACTGATAAGCTTCAACCACTCTGTCTCCCTTCACATGTTCTTTAACAATATCATCCATGGACATAGATATTGGGACATCAGAGATTATTACTCCCTTCAATATAGCATCAGCTCCAAGGTCATGGCTTCTGAGCTTAGATCCCATTATGATTTTCCTTTGAAGAATCTTCCTTGCTGAACCTGACCAGCACAAGATATTAACAATCTACCATTTATTTTTATTTCACCACTATTTAGCCAGGTAGGCTTGTTCAGAACAAGTTCTCATTTACATGGATGCAGCCTAGTTTAACTTCAACTCTTTTTTATGGCCTTGGTTAATCAGATAGGGCCTCATTTACACCATGTGGTCTCCTCAAACACCATCCCAACTTTCCACCTGGACACATTATTACTCTAGTTCCCTACCTTGGGCCTCTAGTTACTATACTACATGCGCCTCTGCTTCCAGTATCATTATCTCTGTTCTTCCTATGTCTTTCCACTACAGACCATTCAAATACTTGGCCCTCATCCTCCCACTCCATGTCATCAGAACTGTCCCCCACATTGATCGCATTCCACCACAGCTGTTGCTTCTCAAACTCTCTCTCCATTTCAATTGTTTCATGGGTGTCAAACTCATTCCATTGAGGGCCGAGTCTCAGCGGGTGTTATTTTTTCCTTTCAATTAAAACATAGACAATCAGTTGAGGTGAGTTCCTCACTAATTAGTGACCTTAATTCATTAATCAAGTACAAGGGTGGAGCGAAAACCCGCAGACACTTGGTCCTCGTGTCGCCATTTCACCACGAGCAAACTCCTAGAGAGACGACCAAAACCGCTGAAGCCGCCATTTGACCAGCCTCGTCCAAACCCATCCCGATCTCGCGAGCTTACATGAATGAACAAGTATATGTAAACTCGCGAGATCAGGATAGTTTGGACGAGGCTATTTACCAGCTCATCAACATAATTTTACACAAAACCAAGAACATGTAAAAACGAACTCAAAGTGGACTTTGACGAAATGATGTACATACACTCAGACAAACTCAAAGTCTAGTGACTTGAAAAAGTATCGTTTTAAATCACGTTCTTCACTC
>NW_027029687.1:0-1212 GCF_034236695.1 Oncorhynchus nerka
GTTGAACCAGGATGTGGACATGAAGCTAGGGTTAGGGTTGAACCAGGATGTGGACATGAAGCTAGGGTTAGGGTTGAACCGGGATGTGGACATGAAGCTAGGGTTAGGCGTTGAACCGGGATGTGGACATGAAGCTAGGGTTAGGTTGAACCGGATGTGGACATGAAGCTAGGGTTAGGGTTGAACCGGGATGTGGACATGAAGCTAGGGTTAGGGTTGAACCAGGATGTGGACATGAAGCTAGGGTTAGGTTGAACCAGGATGTGGACATGAAGCTAGGGTTAGGGGTTGAACTGGGATGTGGACATGAAGCTAGGGTTAGGGTTGAACCAGGATGTGGACATGAAGCTAGGGTTAGGGTTGAACCGGGATGTGGACATGAAGCTAGGGTTAGGGTTGAACCGGGATGTGGACATGAAGCTAGGGTTAGGGTTGAACCAGGATGTGGACATGAAGCTAGGGTTAGGTTGAACCGGGATGTGGACATGAAGCTAGGGTTAGGGTTGAACTGGGATGTGGACATGAAGCCAGGGTTAGGTTTGAACTGGGATGTGGACAGAAGCCAGAGTTAGGCTGAACCATGATGTGACATGAAGCCAGGGTTAGGTTTGAACTGGGATGTGGACAATGAAGCTAGAGCTAGGTTGAACTGGGATGGACATGAAGCAGGGGTTAGCGTTGAACCGGGATGTGGACATGAAAGCCAAAGTTAAATGAACTGGGATGTGGACATGAAGCTAGGTTAGGGTTAGAGTTGAACCAGGAAGGAGACAATGAAGTTAGGGTTAGGGGTTGAATCGGGATGTAGACATGAAGCTAGGGTTAGAAGGGAAGCAGGATGTGGACATGAAGCTAGGGGTTAGCTGGAATCCAGGATGTACATGAAGCTAGGGTTAGGTTGAACCAGGATGTGACATGAAGCTAGGGTTAGGTTGAACTGATGTATGGCTAGGGGCTAGGGTTGAACTGGGATGTGGACATGAAGCTAGGGTTAGGTTTGAACTGGGATGTGGACATGAAGCTAGAGTTAGGGTTGAACCATGATGTGGACATGAAGCTAGGGTTAGGTTTGAACTGGGATGTGGACATGAAGCTGGAGTTAGGGTTGAACTGGGATGTGGACATGAAGCTAGGGTTAGCGTTGAACCGGGATGTGGACATGAAGCTAGGGTTAGGGTTGAACTGGGATGTGGACATGAAGCTAGGGTTAGG
>NW_027029688.1:0-1215 GCF_034236695.1 Oncorhynchus nerka
GTGTAGAGTCAGATGGCCAGATTGACCAAAACTCTTCCCACATTGACCACAGCTGTAAGGTTTCTCTCCTGTGTGTGTTCTCTGGTGTACTGTCAGCAGGCCAGATTGAACAAAACTCTTCCCACATTGATCACAGCTATAGGGTTCTTCCTGTGTGTATTCTCTGGTGTGCTCTCCAGAGTCAGATGGCAAGATTCTCTGGTGTCCAGTTAGCTGGCAAGATGTAGTAAAACTCCTCCCACATTGATCACAGCTATAAGGTTTCTCTCCTGTGTGTGTTCTCTGTGAACTGTCAGCTGGCAAGATCGACCAAACCTCTTCCCACATTGATCACAGCTATATGGTTTCTCTCCTGTGTGTGTTCTCAGGTGTTGAGTCAGAGAGCCAGATGTTGTAAAACTCTTCCCACATTGATCACAGCTATAGGGTTTCTCTCCTGTGTGGATTCTCTGGTGTAGAGTCAGATGGCAAGATCGACCAAACCTCTTCCCACATTGATCACAGCTATATGGTTTCTCTCCTGTGTGTGTTCTCAGGTGTTGAGTCAGAGAGCCAGATGTTGTAAAACTCTTCCCACATTGATCACAGCTATAGGGGTTCTCTCCTGTGTGTGTTCTCTGGTGCACTGTCAGCTCTCCAGATCGACAAAATCTCTTCCCACATTGATCACAGCTGTAAGATTTCTCTCCTGTGTGTATTCTCTGATGAATTGTAATGCCTGATGATGTGAATCTCTTCCCACAGTCAGAGCAGCAGTGAGTTCTCTTCACTGTGGGTCTCTGCAGGTGTTTATTGAGGTGTTCTGATCTGGAGAGACCCTTCTCTCCCTCTTCAGCATCATGAGGTTGTTGAGGCTCCCCAGAGGATCCACGATAGTCCCGTATCTCTCCTGTGTGAACAACAAAGTCAGACAGATGATTAAAGGCCCACAACAGCAGAAGTCCACTGTAAAAGGTGATGCCAACAGCGTAGCTATGATGTTGTACAGCAATTGACGTCTGTAATGAATGTTAACATTATTTGACAATTGTCTTAAAATTAGCAAGAAAAGTCATATTTTTTCTTGTTTTCACATTAGTAGTAACATCGATGATTGTAGGCTAGAAATAGGATATTCATGTTGTTGAAACTCTAAACAGTGTGCCAGATGACTTTTGTTCTCCAAGGCCCCCTTCTGTGTTTGCTAAAATTGTGGCACGAGGGCAATTTGATTGC
>NW_027029689.1:0-1217 GCF_034236695.1 Oncorhynchus nerka
TTGTGTATACGTTAGCTCCTGTGTGTGTGTGTGTCCACTATTCTCCACTGTGTGTGTCAGTGCCTTAGAACAGACCACGATGCTGATGTTGTGTATACGTTAGCTCCTGTGTGTGTGTGTGTGTGTGTGTGTCCACTATTCTCCACTGTGTGTGTCAGTGCCTTAGAACAGACCACGATGCTGATGTTGTGTATACGTTAGCTCCTGTGTGTGTGTGTGTGTGTGTGTGTGTGTCCACTATTCTCCACTGTGTGTGTCAGTGCCTTAGAACAGACCACGATGCTGATGTTGTGTATACGTTAGCTCCTGTGTGTGTGTGTGTGTGTGTGTGTGTGTGTCCACTATTCTCCACTGTGTGTGCCAGTGCCTTAGGAACAGACCCACGATGCTGATGTTGTGTATACGTTAGCTCCTGTGTGTGTGTGTGTGTGTGTGTGTGTCCACTATTCTCCACTGTGTGTCAGTGCCTTAGAACAGACCACGATGCTGATGTTGTGTATACGTTGGCTCACTGTGTGTGTGTGTGTGTGTGTGTGTGTGTGTCACTATTCTCCACTGTGTCAGTGCCTTAGAACAGACCACGATGCTGATGTTGTGTATACGTTAGCTCCTGTGTGTGTGTGTGTGTCCACTATTCTCCACTGTGTGTGTCAGTGCCTTAGAACAGACCACGATGCTGATGTTGTGTATACGTTAGCTCCTGTGTGTGTGTGTGTGTGTGTGTGTGTGTGTGTGTGTGTGTCCACTATTCTCCACTGTGTGTGTCAGTGCCTTAGAACAGACCACGATGCTGATGTTGTGTATACGTTAGCTCCTGTGTGTGTGTGTGTGTGTGTGTGTGTGTCCACTATTCTCCACTGTGTGTCAGTGCCTTAGAACAGACCACGATGCTGATGTTGTTTTAATGAAATGTTTTTATTTTTTTAATTTAATTTAACGAGTCCGTGGCCAAAGGACAGGCTTGGGTACACACACACGCACACAAACACACACACACACACACACAGACACACGCACACACTGCCACCACCACCCCGACAGACACACACACACACACACACACACAAAGAAAAGTCTTCCAGGGGACCAAACTTTGCTGACAGCAAACTACGGCTCTAGCGCCCCACAAAGCCTGACGTCTCTCCTTCATCTTCCTCCCTTTCACTCCCCTTCAAACGTCCAGCAACATCTTACACTCTCACCCTCGTCATCTCTCC
>NW_027029690.1:0-1217 GCF_034236695.1 Oncorhynchus nerka
AAAACTAAGGAGATGATTGTGGACTTCAGGAAACAGCAGAGGGAACACCCCCTATCCACATCGATGGATCAGTAGTGGAGAGGGTAGCAAGTTTTAAGTTCCTCGGCATACACATCACAGACAAACTGAATTGGTCCACTCACACTGACAGCTGTGAAGAAGGCGTACAGCAGCGCCTTCAACCTCAGGAGGCTGAAGAAATTCGGGCTTGTCACCAAAAGCACTCACAAACTTCTACAGATGCACAATCGAGATCATCCTGGCGGGCTGTATCACCGCCTGGTACGGCAACTGCTCCGCCTCAACCGTAAGGCTCTCCAGAGGGTAGTGAGGTCTGCATAACGCATCACCGGGGCAAACTACCTGCCCTCCAGGACACCTACACCACCCGATGTTACAGGAAGGCCATAAAGATCATCAAGGACATCAACCACCCAAACCACTGCCTGTTCACCCCGCTATCATCCAGAAGGCGAGGTCAGTACAGGTGCATCAAAGCTGGGACCGAGAGACTGAAAAACAGCTTCTATCTCAAGGCCATCAGACTGTTAAACAGCAATCACTAATACTGAGTGGCTGCTGCCAACACACTGTCATTGACACCGACCCAATTCCAGCCACTTTAATAATGGGAATTGATGGGAAAATGATAAATATATCACCAGCCACTTAAACAATGCTACCTTATATAATGTTACTTACCCTACATTATTCATCTCATATGCATACGTATATACTGTACTCCACATCATCGATCGTATCCTTATGTAATACATGTATCACTAGCCACTTTAACTATGCCACTTTGTTTACTTATTCATCTCATATGTATATACTGTACTGATACCATCTACTGTATGCTGCTCTGTACCATCACTCATTCATATATCCTTATGTACATATTCCTTATCCCCTTACACTGTGTATAAGACAGTAGTTTTGGAATTGTTAGTTAGATTACTTGTTGGTTATCACTGCATTGTCGGAACTAGAAGCACAAGCATTTCGCTACACTCGCATTAACATCTGCTAACCATGTGTATGTGACAAATAAAATTTGATTTGATTTGATTTGATTTGGTAGAAATAGTTGTATTGTTGGGTTAGTATCCAGAGCTACAACAACAATGTGTGCTGATTGAACCAAACTAAATAGTTGGAGGATGCAGGCATCGATCCCGCTACCTCTCACATGCTAAGCGAGCGCTCTACCATTT
>NW_027029691.1:0-1217 GCF_034236695.1 Oncorhynchus nerka
CTTATTCTAATGAGGACAGCTTCTCCATCCCCCACTAGAATCCCCTTATTCTAATGAGGACAGCTTCTCCATCCCCCACTAGAATCCCCTTATTCTAATGAGGACAGCTTCTCCATCCCCCACTAGAATCCCCTTACTCTAATGAGGACAGCTTCTCCATCCCCCACTAGAATCCCCTTATTCTAATGAGGACAGCTTCTCCATCCCCCACTAGAATCCCCTTACTCTAATGAGGACAGCTTCTCCATCCCCCACTAGAATCCCCTTATTCTAATGAGGACAGCTTCTCCATCCCCCACTAGAATCCCCTTATTCTAATGAGGACAGCTTCTCCATCCCCCACTAGAATCCCTTATTCTAATGAGGACAGCTTCTCCATCCCCCACTAGAATCCCCTTATTCTAATGAGGACAGCTTCTCTATCCCCCACTAGAATCCCCTTATTCTAATGAGGACAGCTTCTCCATCCCCCACTAGAATCCCCTTATTCTAATGAGGACAGCTTCTCTATCCCCCACTAGAATCCCCTTATTCTAATGAGGACAGCTTCTCCATCCCCCACTAGAATCCCTTATTCTAATGAGGACAGCTTCTCTATCCCCCCACTAGAATCCCGTTACTCTAATGAGGACAGCTTCTCCATCCCCCACTAGAATCCCTTATTCTAATGAGGACAGCTTCTCTATCCCCCACTAGAATCCCCTTATTCTAATGAGGACAGCTTCTCTATCCCCCACTAGAATCCCTTATTCTAATGAGGACAGCTTCTCTATCCCCCACTAGAATCCCGTTACTCTAATGAGGACAGCTTCTCCATCCCCCACTAGAATCCCGTTACTCTAATGAGGACAGCTTCTCCATCCCCCACTAGAATCCCCTTATTCTAATGAGGACAGCTTCTCTATCCCCCCACTAGAATCCCTTATTCTAATGAGGACAGCTTCTCTATCCCCCACTAGAATCCCATTACTCTAATGAGGACAGATTCTCCATCCCCCACTAGAATCCCCTTACTCTAATGAGGACAGCTTCTCCATCCCCCCACTAGAATCCCGTTATTCTAATGAGGACAGCTTCTCCATCCCCCCACTAGAATCCCCTTACTCTAATGAGGACAGCTTCTCTATCCCCCACTAGAATCCCTTACTCTAATGAGGACAGCTTCTCTATCCCCACTAGAATCCCTTACTCTAATGAGGACAGCTTCTCCATCCCCC
>NW_027029692.1:0-1219 GCF_034236695.1 Oncorhynchus nerka
ATAAGTGTGGAGGTTATAACATCGTTCTGAAGTGGTTATAGCATAACTGATAACTGTAGAGGTTATAACACGTTCTGGGTGGTTATAGCATAACTGATAACTGTAGAGGTTATAACACGTTCTGGGTGGTTATAGCATAACTGTAGAGGTTATAACACGTTCTGGGTGGATTATAGCATAACTGTAGAGGTTATAACACGTTCTGGGTGGTTATAGCATAACTGTAGAGGTTATAACACGTTCTGGGTGGTTATAGCATAACTGATAACTGTAGAGGTTATAACACGTTCTGGGTGGTTATAGCATAACTGTAGAGGTTATAACACATTCTGGGTGGTTATAGCATAACTGATAACTGTAGAGGTTATAACACGTTCTGGGTGGTTATAGCATAACTGTAGAGGTTATAACACGTTCTGGGTGGTTATAGCATAACTGTAGAGGTTATAACACGTTCTGGGTGGTTATAGCATAACTGTAGAGGTTATAACACATTCTGGGTGGTTATAGCATAACTGTAGAGGTTATAACACGTTCTGGGTGGTTATAGCATAACTGTAGAGGTTATAACACGTTCTGGGTGGTTATAGCATAACTGTAGAGGTTATAACACGTTCTGGGTGGTTATAGCATAACTGTAGAGGTTATAACACGTTCTGGGTGGTTATAGCATAACTGTAGAGGTTATAACACGTTCTGGGTGGTTATAGCATAACTGTAGAGGTTATAACACGTTCTGGGTGGTTATAGCATAACTGTAGAGGTTATAACACGTTCTAGGTGGTTATAGCATAACTGATAACTGTAGAGGTTATAACACGTTCTGGGTGGTTATAGCATAACTGTAGAGAGGTTATAACACGTTCTGGGTGGTTATAGCATAACTGTAGAGGTTATGACACGTTCTGGGTGGTTATAGCATAACTGTAGAGGTTATAACACGTTCTGGGTGGTTATAGCATAACTGTAGAGGTTATAACACGTTCTGGGTGGTTATAGCATAACTGTGGAGGTTATAACACGTTCTGGGTGGTTATAGCATAACTGTGAGAGGTTATAACACGTTCTGGGTGGTTATAGCATAACTGTAGAGGTTATAACACGTTCTGGGTGGTTATAGCATAACTGTGTAGAGGTTATAACACGTTCTGGATGGTTATAGCATAACTGTAGAGGTTATAACACGTTCTGGGTGAGTTATAGCATAACTGTGGAGGTT
>NW_027029693.1:0-1219 GCF_034236695.1 Oncorhynchus nerka
CATCATCCTCAGTAAAGTTGTTTAACCACCACCATGTCTGTGTCTAGTTAAGCCCCATGTCCTCAATGCAGGTGTTTAACCACCATATGTCTGTGTCTAGTTAAGCCCCATCATCCTCCAGTAAAGTTGTTTAACCACCACCATATGTCTGTGTCTAGTTAAGCCCCACATCATCCTCAGTAAGTTGTTTAACCACCACCATATGTCTGTGTCTAGTTAAAGCCCCATCATCCTCAGTAAAGTTGTTTAACCACCACCATATGTCTGTGTCTAGTTAAACCCCATCATCCTCAGTAAAGTTGTTTAACCACCATATGTCTGTGTCTAGTTAAACCCCATCATCTCAGTAAAGTTGTTTAACCACCCCATATGTCTAGTTAAACCCCATCATCCTCAGTAAAGTTGTTTTAACCACCACCCATATGTCTGTGTCTAGTTAAACCCCATCATCCTCAGTAAAGTTGTTTAACCACCACCATATGTCTGTGTCTAGTTAAACCCCATCATCCTCAGTAAAGTTGTTTAACCACCATATGTATGTCTAGTTAAACCCCATCATCCTCAGTAAAGTTGTTTAACCACCACCATATGTCTAGTTAAACCCCATCATCCTCAGTAAAGTTGTTTAACCACCATATGTCTGTGTCTAGTTAAACCCCATCATCCTCAGTAAAGTTGTTTAACCACCACCATATGTCTGTGTCTAGTTAAACCCCATCATCCTCAGTAAAGTTGTTTAACCACCACCATATGTCTAGTTAAACCCCATCATCCTCAGTAAAGTTGTTTAACCACCACCATATGTCTGTGTTAAACCCCATCATCCTCAGTAAGTTGATTAACCACCACCATATGTCTGTGTCTAGTTAAACCCCATCATCCTCAGTAAAGTTGTTTAACCACCATATGTCTGTGTCTAGTTAAACCCCATCATCCTCAGTAAAGTTGTTTAACCACCATATGTCTGTGTCTAGTTAAACCCCATCATCCTCAGTAAAGTTGTTTAACCACCACCATATGTCTGTGTCTAGTTAAACCCCATCATCCTCAGTAAAGTTGTTTAACCACCATATGTCTGTGTCTAGTTAAACCCCATCATCCTCAGTAAAGTTGTTTAACCACCATATGTCTGTGTCTAGTTAAACCCCATCATCCTCAGTAAAGTTGTTTAACCACCACCATATGTCTGTGTCTAGTTAAACCCCATCATCCTCAGTAA
>NW_027029694.1:0-1220 GCF_034236695.1 Oncorhynchus nerka
GACAAACTGGAATTGGTCCACTCACACTGACAGCGTTGTGAAGAAGGCGTAGCAGCGCCTCTTCAACCTCAGGAGGCTGAAGAAATTCGGCTTGTCACCAAAAGCACTCACAAACTTCTACAGATGCACAATCGAGAGCATCCTGGCGGGCTGTATCACCGCCTGGTACGGCAACTGCTCCGCCTCAACCGTAAGGCTCTCCAGAGGGTAGTGAGGTCTGCACAACGCATCACCGGGGGCAAACTACCTGCCCTCCAGGACACCTACACCACCCGATGTTACAGGAAGGCCATAAAGATCATCAAGGACATCAACCACCCAAACCACTGCCTGTTCACCCCGCTATCATCCAGAAGGCGAGGTCAGTACAGGTGCATCAAAGCTGGGACCGAGAGACTGAAAAGCAGCTTCTATCTCAAGGCCATCAGACTGTTAAACAGCAATCACTAACATTGAGTGGCTGCTGCCAACACACTGTCATTGACACTGACCCAACTCCAGCCACTTTAAAAATGGGAATTGATGGGAAATGATGTAAATATATCACTAGCCACTTTAAACAATGCTACCTTATATAATGTTACTTACCCTACACTATTCATCTCATATGCATATGTATATACTGTACTCTAGATCATCGACTGCATTCTTATGTCACTAGCCACTTTAACTATGCCACTTTGTTTACTTTGTCTACATACTCATCTCATATGTATATACTGTACTCGATACCATCTACTGTATGCTGCTCTGTACCATCACTCATTCATATATCCTTATGTACATATTCCTTATCCCCTTACACTGTGTATAAGACAGTAGTTTTGGAATTGTTAGTTAGATTACTTGTTGGTTATCACTGCATTGTCGGAACTAGAAGCACAAGCATTTCGCTACACTCGCATTAACATCTGCTAACCATGTGTATGTGACAAATAAAATTTGATTTGATTTGATCTCCACCCGGCACTGCCAGAAAAGGGCTGGCCACCCCTCATGGCCTGGTTCTTCTCTAGGTTTATTCCTAGGTTTTGGCCTTTCTAGGGAGTTTTTCCTAGCCACCGTGCTTCTACACCTGCATTGCTTGCTGTTTGGGGTTTTAGGCTGGGTTTCTGTACAACACTTTGAGATATCAGAAGGGCTTTATAAATTAATTTGATTTGTTTGTCAATTTTTGTTAAATCACATAAATAGTACTCTTCCAATTCAGAGCCTGGATT
>NW_027029695.1:0-1222 GCF_034236695.1 Oncorhynchus nerka
GCCCAGGAGTGGAAGGTGAACGGAAAGGCTCTGAGCAACGAACCGCCCTTGCTGTCTCTGCCTGGCCGATTCCCTCTTTCCACTGGGATTCTCTGCCTCTACCCTGTTACGGGGGCTGAGTCACTGGCTTACTGGGGCTCTTCTCATGTCATCCCTGGGGGTGCGTCACCTGGGTGGGCTGATTCACTGTTGTGGTCGGCCTGTCTGGGCTGGCGCCGGGCTGTGCCGTATGAGATCTTTGTGGGCTATACTGCCTTGTCCCAGGATGGTAAGTTGGTGGTTGAAGATATCCCTCTAGTGGTGGGGCTGTGCTTGGCAAAGTGGGTGGGGTTATATCCTTCCTGTTTGGCTCCTGTCCGGGGGTGTCCTCGGGATGGGGCCACAGTGTCTCCTGACCCCTCCTGTCTCAGCCTCCAGTATTTATGCTGCATTAGTTTATGTGTCGGGGCTAGGGGTCAGTTTTGTTATATCTGAGTACTTCTCCTGTCCTATTCGGTGTCCTGTGTGAATCTAAGTGTGCTTCTCTAATTCTCTCCTTCTCTCTTCTTTCTCTCTCTCGGAGGACCTGAGCCTCTAGGACCATGCCCCAGGACTACCTGACATGATGACTCCTTGCTGTCCCCAGTCCACCTGGCCATGCTGCTGCTCCAGTTTCAACTGGCCTGGGCCCAGGACCATGTCCCAGGACTACCTGACATGATGACTCTGCTGTCCCCAGTCCACCTGGCCATGCTGCTGCTCCAGTTTCAACTGTTCTGCCTTACTATTATTCAACCATGCTGGTCATTTATGAACATTTGAACATCTTGGCCACGCTCTGTTATAATCTCCACCCGCACAGCCAGAAGAGGACTGGCCACCCCACATAGCTCTCTCTAATTCTCTCTCCACCTGACTGTGCTGCTGCTCCAGTTTCAACTGTTCTGCCTTATTATTATTCGACCATGCTGGTCATTTATGAACATTTGAACATCTTGGTCATGTTCTGTTATAACCTCTACCCGGCACAGCCAGAAGAGGACTGGCCACCCCACATAGCCTGGTTCCTCTCTAGGTTTCTTCCTAGGTTTTGGCCTTTCTAGGGAGTTTTTCCTAGCCACCGTGCTTTTACACCTGCATTGTTTGCTGTTTGGGGTTTTAGGCTGGGTTTCTGTACAGCACTTTGAGATATCAGCTGATGTACGAAGGGCTATATAAATACATTTGATTTGATTTGATTTGA
>NW_027029696.1:0-1224 GCF_034236695.1 Oncorhynchus nerka
CTCCTCATGGGGAGACACCAGGTGTGAGCTGTTTAACTAGGAGACCAGGGGGGGCAACCCTCCTCATGGGGAGACACCAGGTGTGAGCTGTTTAACTAGGAGACCAGGGGGGCCAACCCTCCTCATGGGGAGACACCAGGTGTGAGCTGTTTAACTAGGAGACCAGGGGGGGCAACCCTCCTCATGGGGAGACACCAGGTGTGAGCTGTTTAACTAGGAGACCAGGGAGGGGCAACCCTCCTCATGGGGAGACACCAGGTGTGAGCTGTTTAACTAGGAGACCAGGGGGGGCAACCCTCCTCATGGGGAGACACCAGGTGTGAGCTGTTTAACTAGGAGACCAGGGGGGGCAACCCTCCTCATGGGGAGACACCAGGTGTGAGCTGTTTAACTAGGAGACCAGGGGGGCAACCCTCCTCATGGGGAGACACCAGGTGTGAGCTGTTTAACTAGGAGACCAGGGGGCAACCCTCCTCATGGGAGTCCTCATGGGAGACACCAGGTGTGAGCTGTTTAACTAGGAGACCAGGGGGGGCAACCCTCCTCATGGGGAGACACCAGGTGTGAGCTGTTTAACTAGGAGACCAGGGGGGGCAACCCTCCTCATGGGGAGTCCTCATGGGGAGACACCAGGTGTGAGCTGTTTAACTAGGAGACCAGGGGGGGCAACCCTCCTCATGGGGAGACACCAGGTGTGAGCTGTTTAACTAGGAGACCAGGGGGGCAACCCTCCTCATGGGGAGACACCAGGTGTGAGCTGTTTAACTAGGAGACCAGGGGGGCAACCCTCCTCATGGGGAGACACCAGGTGTGAGCTGTTTAACTAGGAGACCAGGGGGGCAACCCTCCTCATGGGGAGACACCAGGTGTGAGCTGTTTAACTAGGAGACCAGGGAGGGGCAACCCTCCTCATGGGGAGACACCAGGTGTGAGCTGTTTAACTAGGAGACCAGGGGGCAACCCTCCTCATGGGGAGACACCAGGTGTGAGCTGTTTAACTAGGAGACCAGGGGGGCAACCCTCCTCATGGGGAGACACCAGGTGTGAGCTGTTTAACTAGGAGACCAGGGGGCAACCCTCCTCATGGGGAGACACCAGGTGTGAGCTGTTTAACTAGGAGACCAGGGGGGCAACCCTCCTCATGGGGAGACACCAGGTGTGAGCTGTTTAACTAGGAGACCAGGGGGGCAACCCTCCTCATGGGGAGACACCAGGTGTGAGCTG
>NW_027029697.1:0-1224 GCF_034236695.1 Oncorhynchus nerka
TAACCTTCTGTCTCGCCTCTGGTAACTGACAGTCTGTCGCCCTCTGGTAACTAACCTTCTGTCGCCTCATTCTGGCAACCAACCTTCTGTCGGCCGCTTCTGGTAACTCAACCGCTCTGTCGCGTCTCTCTGGTAACTAACCTTCTGTCGCTGCCTCTGGTAACTAACCTCTGTCTCGCCTCTCTGTAACTGACAGTCTGTCGCCCTCTGGTAACTAACCTTCTGTCGCCTCTCTGGTAACTAACCTTCTGTCGCTCTCTGGTCTGGATAACTAACCTTCTGTCGCCTCTCTGTAACTAACTGTCGTCTCTCTGCAATTCAACCTTTCTGTTCTCTGTAACTAACGCCTGTCTGTCTGTAACTAACCTTCTGTTCTCTGGTAATTCAACCTTCTGTCGCTGGGTTTTCTGGTAACTAACTTTCTGTCTCGTCCTCTGGTAACTAACCTTCTGTCGCTTCTCTGGTAACCAACTCTGTCTGCCTCCTCTGGTAACCAAATCTCTGGTAACTAACCTTCTGTCGTTCCTCTGGTAACTAACCTTCTGTCGCGTCTGGTAACTAACCTTCTTCGTCTCTCTGGTATCTAACCTTCTGTCGTCTGTCTGGTAACTAACCTTCATCGTCTCTGCACCAATCTTGTTGTCTCTCTGGTAACTAACTTTTCTGTCGCTTCTGGTAACTAACCTTCTGTCGTCTCTCTGGTAACTAACCTTCTGTCGTTTTCAGGTGTTCTTGTTCTCTGGTCGCCTTCTCTGGTCAACTTCTGTCGTCTCTTCTGGTAACTAACCTTCTGTCGCCTTCTGGTAACTAACCAACTGTCTCGCCTCTCTGCACGTAACCTTGTCGCGCTCTCTGGTAAATGACAGTCTGTCATCTCTCTGGTAACTAACCTTCTGTCGTCTCTGTCTAACCTTCTGTCGCTCTCTGGTAACTAACCTTCTGTCTCCTCTCTGTAACTAACCTTCTGTCGTCTCTCTGGTAACTAACCTTCTGTCGCGTCTCTGGTAACTAACCTTCTGTCGCGTCTCTGGTAACTAACCTCTGTCGTCTCTGGTAACTAACCTTCTGTCGCCTTCTCTGGTAACTAACCTTCTGTCGCAGATCTCTGGTAACTAACCTTCTGTCGCCTCTCTGGTAACTAACCTCTGTCGCTAACCTTCTGTCGCTCTCTCTGGTAACTAACCTTCTGTCGCGCCTCTGGTAAGTAACCTTCGGCCTTCTGTC
>NW_027029698.1:0-1228 GCF_034236695.1 Oncorhynchus nerka
CACTTGGGACTCTGACTCTCTATTGGTTACATGGACTTTTGGCCTCCCATCCTTTTCCAACCACCTCCCGCTGGCTTTGTATTCATGTTACCTGAGGAAATCGCTGTACAATAGGATCTTGTTGCCATCTGATGCACATTCAGATGTCATAAATCAGCACTGCAGAGCTCTCCCTGTCCTCTGCCGTGCCCTGATTGTATTACTGCTGATGATATCTGGAAATCTGCATGTACACCCTGGCCCATCTACTGTTGCTAGCCCCAATTCTGACTTGTGCTCTTATATCTACTTCACTGATTTCTGCTCTCGTAAAAGCCTGGGTTTTCTGCACGTTAACACTAGAAGCTTATTACCTAAAATGGATCAATTGAAAGTGTGGGTTCATAGCTCCAATCCAGATGTGTTGGTAACCAATAGAGAATCAGAGTCCCAAGTGTGGGAACAAAAGTAGTTATGTACTAGACTGGTGGGTGTCGGGGAGAAAGTTGAGTTATGTAATAGACTGGTGGGGGTCAGGGAGAGAGTTGAGTTATGTAATAGACTGGTGGGTGTCGGGGAGAGAGTTGAGTTATGTACTAGACTGGTGGGGGTCGGGGAGAGAGTTGAGATATGTAATAGACTGATGGGTGTTGGGGAGAAAGTTGAGTTATGTACTAGACTGGTGGAGATCAGGGAGAGAGTTGAGTTATGTACTAGACTGGTGGGGGTCAGGGAGAGAGTTGGGTTATATACTAGACTGGTGGGGGTCAGGGAGAGAGTTGGGTTATATACTAGACTGGTGGGGGTCAGGGAGAGAGTTGAGTTATGTAATAGACTGGTGGGTGTCGGGGAGAAAGTTGAGTTATGTACTAGACTGGTGGGGGTCAGGGAGAGAGTTGAGTTATGTACTAGACTGGTGGGGGTCAGGGAGAGAGTTGAGTTATGTAATAGACTGGTGGGTGTCGGGGAGAGAGTTGAGTTATGTACTAGACTGGTGGGGGTCAGGGAGAGAGTTGAGTTATGTACTAGACTGGTGGGGGTCAGGGAGAGAGTTGAGTAATGTACTAGACTGATGGGGGTCGGGGAGAGAGTTGAGATATGTAATAGACTGATGGGTGTTGGGGAGAAAGTTGAGTTATGTACCAGACTGGTGGAGATCAGGGAGAGAGTTGAGTTATGTACTAGACTGGTGGGGGTCAGGGAGAGAGTTGGGTTATATACTAGACTGGTGGGGGTCAGGAGAGAGTTG
>NW_027029699.1:0-1229 GCF_034236695.1 Oncorhynchus nerka
TCCGGTGCGGGAGTGACACACTCAGGCTGCGAAGCATGTGGTGATGGTCATCCCGTAACGCATCGGCGCCAGAAACACGTATTCTCAAACCCTGTCTTTAACGTGGACCTACCCGGTTGACCCAAGCGGTCTGTCCGAGGTTGTGGTTCCTTTTTGCCCGGTTGATGGCGTTCCGCACGGACTCTCCAACTAGACAAGATACCCCTCGAGCGGCGCCTTGGCACCTGTGGCTTCGGCCGCGGGCAGTTCAGGGCCTCCCGCTGGGTGCACTGCAATTTCTCCAGGGCCCCCTTCTAGGATAACGTTTCTGGAGTTCAATTGCTCATTGCGCTCCGGTACAACATCTACGTTGTGAGTGGCTGGTTGCGTTCCGAACGAACGCTCCGACTAGACAAGATACCCCTCGAGCGGCGCCCCGGCACCTGTGGCTTCGGCCGCGGGCAGTTCAGGGCCTCCCGCTGGGTGCACTGCAATTTCTCCAGGGCCCCCTTCTAGGATAACGTTTCTGGAGTTCAATTGCTCATTGTCGAATGTCTGCCCTACTCAACTTTCGATGGTACTTTCTGTACCTACCATGGTGACCTGCGGGTAGCAGGGGAATCAGAGGTTCGATTCGGAGAGAGCCTGAGGAGCGAGCTACCACATCCACAGGAAGGCAGCAGCGCGCAAATCCCCACTCCGGCGCGAGGAGGTAGTGACGAAAAATCAACAATACAGGACTCTTTTGAAGTCCTGTAATTGGAATGAGTACACTTTAAATCCTCTTGAGGATCCATTGGAGGGCAGTCTGGTGCCAGCAGCGCGGTAATTCAGCTCAATAGCGTATCTTAAAGTTGCTGCGGCAAAAGCTCGTAGTTGGATCTCGGGATCAGGCCATAGCGTCCCCCGAGGCGGCACTACGCCTGTCCCAGCCCCTGCCTCTCGGCGCCCCCTCGATGCTCTTAACTGAGTGTCCCGCGGGTCCGAGCGTTTACTTTGAAAAAATTAGAGTGTTCAAAGCAGGCCCGGTCGCCTGAATACCGCAGCTAGGAATAATGGAATAGGACTCGGTTCTATTTTGTGGGTTTTTCTTCTGAACTGGGGCCATGATTAAGAGGGACGGCCACCAGATGTGCCGCTTAGAGGTGAAATTCTTGGACCTACGCAAGACGGACGAAAGCTAAAGCATTGCCAAGAATGTTTTCATTAATCAAGAACGAAAGTCGGAGGGTTCGAAGACGATCAGATAC
>NW_027029700.1:0-1229 GCF_034236695.1 Oncorhynchus nerka
ATGCATATCCTAGCTTATGGGCCTGTGTAGCAGGCAGTTTAATTTGGGCACGCTGTTCATCCAAAATTCTAAATGCTGCCCCCTACCCAGTGAAGTTAACAGAAATCCAGCCTAAAATCCCCAAAGAGCAAGAAATGCAGATGTAGAAGCACAGTGGCCACAAAAAACTCCCTAGAAAGCAGGAACCTAGGAAGAAACCTAGAGAGGAACCAGGCTCAGAGTGGTGACCAGTCCTTTTCTGGCCATACCGAGTGACAGGTAGCCTAGTGGTTAGAGCAACCAAAGGTTGCAAGATCGAATCCCTGAGCTGACAAGGTAAAAATATGTCGTTCTGCCCCTGAACAAGGCAGTTAATCCACTGTTCCTAGGCTGTCATTAAAAATAAGAATTTGATCTTAACTGACTTGCCTAGTTAACCTGTTTGGGTGCATGTCCAAACGCTAGCGGGACACCTACGACAACATCTGGTGAAATTGCAGAGCGCGAAATTCAAAATACAAAAATCATAATATTAAACATTCATGAAAATACAAGTGTCTGACATAATTTAAAAGCTTCTTGTTAATCCAGCTGCGTTGTCAGATTTAAAAAAGGCTTTACGGAGAAAGCATACCATGCTATTATCTGAGGACAGCTCCCCACGTCAAAATACTTTTTCAACCAGCACAGGCGTCACAAAGACAGCAATTAAATAAATCACTTACCTTTGAAGATCTTCCTCTGATTGAAATCCCAAGGGTCCCAGCTACACAATGAATGGTTGTTTTGTTCGATAAAGTCTTTCATTATATCCCAAAACTGTCAGTTTAGTTGGCGTGCTTGATTCAGTAATTCACTCGTTCAACATGCACACAAACGAATCCAAAAAGTTACCGGTAAAGTTGGTCCAAACAAGTCAAATGATGTTGCTAATTATTCCTCAGGTATTCTAATATCTAAATAAACAATCATATTTATTACGGAGAATAGTGTGTTCAATAGCGAAGATGAATAACGAAGAGCGCATTCTCGTTGATGCGCGCAACATGGCTACTTTTCAAAATGGGGGACACTTTGGAAAAACTACAAATACTTGTTCATTTTTCAAAACACAAGCCTGAAACCCTTTCTAAACACTGTTGACATCTAGTGGAAGCAAAAGGAACTGCAATCTGGGTCCTATATATTTGTATATCCCATAGGCAAGCATTGAAAAAACCTGTGACCTCAAATAAAGAACATTCCGGATG
>NW_027029701.1:0-1229 GCF_034236695.1 Oncorhynchus nerka
TATATACATATGAGATGAGTATGTAAACAAAATGGCATAGTTTAAAGTGGCTAGTGATACATGTATTACATAAAGATGCAGTAGATGATATAGAGTACAGTATATCCGTATACATATGAGATAAATAATGTAGGGTATGTAAACATTATATTAAGTAGCATTGTTTAAAGTGGCTAGTGATATATTTTACATCAATTCCCATCAATTCCCATTATTAAAGTGGCTGGAGTTGAGTCAGTGTGTTGGCAGCAGCCACTCAATGTTAGTGGTGGCTGTTTAACAGTCTGATGGCCTTGAGATAGAAGCTGTTTTTCAGTCTCTCGGTCCCAACTTTGATGCACCTGTACTGACCTCGCCTTCTGGACGATAGCGGGGTGAACAGGCAGTGGCTCGGGTGGTTGTTGTCCTTGATGATCTTTATGGCCTTCCTGTGACATCAGGTGGTGTAGGTGTCCTGGAGGGCAGGTAGTTTGCCCCCGGTGATGCGTTGTGCAGACCTCACTACCCTCTGGAGAGCCTTACGGTTGTGGGCGGAGCAGTTGCCGTACCAGGCGGTGATAGAGCCTGACAGGATGCTCTCGATTGTGCATCTGTAGAAGTTTGTGAGTGCTTTTGGTGACAAGCCGAATTTCTTCAGCCTCCTGAGATTGAAGAGGCGCTGCTGCGCCTTCTTCGCGATGCTGTCTGTGTGGGTGGACCAATTCAGTTTGTCTGTGATGTGTACGCCGAGGAACTTAAAACTTACTACCCTCTCCACTACTGTTCCATCGATGTGGATAGGGTGGTGTTCCCTCTGCTGTTTCCTGAAGTCCACAATCATCTCCTTAGTTTTGTTGACGTTGAGTGTGAGGTTATTTTCCTGACACCACACTCCGAGGGCCCTCACCTCCTCCCTGTTACCTACCCTCACCACCTGGGGGCGGCCCGTCAGGAAGTCCAGTACCCAGTTGCACAGGGCGGGGTCGAGACCCAGGGTCTCGAGCTTGATGACGAGTTTGGAGGGTACTATGGTGTTAAATGCTGAGCTGTAGTCGATGAACAGCATTCTCACATAGGTATTCCTCTTGTCCAGAGGAGGGCGGGGCAGGGCCTTATATGCATCGCGGAAGTTAGAATAGCAATGATCCAAGGTTTTACCAGCCCTGGTTGCGCAATCGATATGCTGATACAATTTAGGGAGTCTTGTTTTCAGATTAGCCTTGTTAAAATCCCCAGCTACAATGAATGCA
>NW_027029702.1:0-1231 GCF_034236695.1 Oncorhynchus nerka
ATGAGTGGGTGTGTCGAAACTTTTGACTGGTACTGTATCTAGAATTAAAACCGTCTCACAGCCCTTTGTCTTAATGAGTGGGTGTGTCGAAACTTTTGACTGGTACTGTATCTAGAATTAAAACCGTCTCACAGCCCTTTGTCTCCTGTTTCCCGATTGCCTGCCGTCCTGTACCTGCCTGAATCTGATATGGATTACAGACTTTTGCCTGCCTTGACTGACCTTTTTGCCTGCCCCTGCCCCTATCCACCTGTGTCTGCATCTGGGTCTTAGCCTGAGCCGTGATAACGGGTGACTTTGGACAAGAAATTACCGGGCAGAGATTACAATCTATACAATCACACTTCTCCTTTTTTATCATCTCAGATAGGCCTTTTCAGGGAGAATCAAGATTTTAGTTCTATATCCATTACATTTACATTACATTTAAGTCATTTAGCAGACGCTCTTATCCAGAGCGACTTACAAATTGGTGCATTCACCTTAAGACATCCAGTGGAACAGCCACTTTACAATAGTGCATCTAAATCTTTTAAGGGGGGGGAGGGTGAGAAGGATTACTTTATCCTATCCTAGGTATTCCTGAAAGAGGTGGGGTTTCAGGTGTCTCCGGAAGGTGGTGATTGACTCCGCTGTCCTGGCGTCGTGAGGGAGTTTGTTCCACCATTGGGGGGCCAGAGCAGCGAACAGTTTTGACTGGGCTGCGCGGGAACTGTACTTCCTCAGTGGTAGGGAGGCGAGCAGGCCAGAGGTGGATGAACGCAGTGCCCTTGTTTGGGTGTAGGGCCTGATATCCAAATAAGCCTAGGTCCATTCATATGCAATTTTACCTGGTCCTACTCCCGAACAAAGACAAAAATATCACTATCAACAAGGCAGGTCCTACAGGCCCTAGTTTTGTCGCGCCTGGACTACTGTTCAGAAATTTGGTCACGTGCCACAATGAGGAAACTTGCAATTGGCTCAGAACAGGGAAGCATGGCTGACCCTTGGATGTACACAGAGAGCAAACGTTAATAATATGCATGTCCTGGCTCAAAGTGGAGGAGAGATTGACTTCATCACTACTTGTACTTATGAGAGGTATTGCCGTGTTGAATGCACTGAGCTGTCTGTTTGAACTACTGGCACACATTTCGGACATCCGTGTATACCCTGTCCCCATGTCCAGAACAGACTACGGGAGGCGCACGGTACTACATATCCATGACTACATTGAACTCTATTCCAC
>NW_027029703.1:0-1235 GCF_034236695.1 Oncorhynchus nerka
TATTAGAGTTGTATGGAATGGTGTGATAGTCACAGTGTGACATGTTTATTCCCTCTGTTAACAGCTATGTAGTATAATTACATCAACATGATCATGGTAATCAACACATTTAGTTTTGTTATTTGCTACTTTGTACTTGCTAAATGCTGAATGAGTGAGAATGTGAATACGATATAGTATACTATAATATTATAGCCTAGCACATCATGTTACATTACATTGGTAAACACAAAAACTGTTTCCATTGACAAGTTGATGAGAAGACCGGTCAATAGTTATGTTGGGCAGCTGTACTTCAAACAACATCTGCCAGTTGAATATAGACAGAGTGGGACAGTAAGTTTCATTCTGGATTTTCTACTCAAAATGTAGGGTTATTTCTTATGTACAAAACTTCACAATGTAATTTTACATTAACATCATTATTGAAAGATTATTAATGAGATCCTATGTACGTTATATATTGTCATCAATAATGATGAAAGCCTATGTATAATTGTAGGCTTCATGAGACGTGAACACTCATCAAATGACACTTGAAGATAACGTGCCAACCACTGGTCTACTAACCCATGTTTATGACAGACAGGAGACAGTACAGGCAGACAGTCTCAGGCGGGATGACATCACAATGGCTACTAGAACTCACCTGCAAGCTCACCTCTGCTACATTCACACCTCCAGGGGGCCCACATTGATTTTATTAGTCTCTCTCACTCAGATATCCTATTATCATGGCAAAATGTGTACAATTGCAGGAAATGTGTTATGAAATTGGAAAATCTTATCTTCGCCCCATTGCAAACTGCTTGGAATTGCCACAAACTTGCTTTAAACCTGCAACATTTTCCTGTTGTCATTTTAAGTTCCGATGAAACTGCTGCGTTTCTGACCAAGTGCATCATTGAAACAATCTGTCAGTCCCCGCGCTACATTATTACGTTTGATCCGTGTACAAATAGGCACAAGGGAATACGTCTGTAAGGTATAACTTTCCCTTAATCAGAATCTAGTTACCAATTCATGATTCATTAGTCCAACACATTAATTAAAATGTATGTTTTAATCAAAGAATAATTCCACAACACAAGCTACTAAAAAATGTATGCACCACATGTACAGTTGAAGTCGGAAGTTTTAAATACACTTAGGTTGGAGTCATTAAAACTCGTTTTTCGACCACTCCACATATTTCTTGTTAACAAACTATAGTTTTGGCAGTCGGTTAGGACATC
>NW_027029704.1:0-1235 GCF_034236695.1 Oncorhynchus nerka
CATTAACTCTGTACTGGTACCCCGTATATAGCCTCCACATTGACTCTGTACTGGTACCTCCTGTATATAGCCTCCACATTGACTCTGTACTGGTACCTCCTGTATAGGCCTCCACATTAACTCTGCACCGGTATCTCCTGCATATAGCCTCCACACAACTCTGTACTGGTACCTCCTGTATACAGCCTCCACATTAACTCTGTACTGGTACCCCATATAGCCTCCACATTGACTCTGTACTGGTACCCCTGTATATAGCCTCCACATTGACTCTGTACTGGTACCCCCTGTATATAGCCTCCAAATTGACTCTGTACTTGTACCTCCTGTATACAGCCTCCACATTAACTCTGTACTGGTACCTCCTGTATACAGCCTCCACATTAACTCTGTACTGGTACCTCCTGTATATAGCCTCCACATTGACTCTGTACTGGTACCCCCTGTATATAGCCTCCACATTAACTCTGTACTGGTACCCCCTGTATATAGCCTCCACATTAACTCTGTACTGGTTCCTCCATTATTGACTCTGTACTGGTACCTCCTGTATATAGTCTCCACATTGACTCTGTACTGGTACCTCCTGTATATAGCCTCCACATTGACTCTGCACTGGTATCTCCTGTATATAGCCTCCACATTAACTCTGCACTGGTATCTCCTGTATATAGCCTCCACATTAACTCTGTACTGGTACCTCCTGTATACAGCCTCCACATTGACTATGTACTGGTACCTCCTGTATATAGCCATTGACTGTACTGGTACTCCCTGTATATAGTCTACATTGGTACGTACCCCCTGTATATAGCCTCCACATTAACTCTGTACTGGTACCTCCTACAGCCTCCACATTGACTCTGTACTGGTACCTCCTGTATATAGCCTCCACATTGACTCTCTACTGGTACCCCCTGTATATAGCTTCTCCCACATTAACTCTGCACTCTGTATATAGCCTCCACATTAACTCTGTACTGGTACCTCCTGTATATAGCCTCCACATTGACTCTGTACTGGTACCTCCTGTATATAGCCTCCACATTGACTCTGTACTGGTACCCCCTGTATATAGCCTCCACATTGACTCTGTACTGGTACCCCCTGTATATAGCCTCCACATTAACTCTGTACTGGTACCTCCTGTATATAGCCTCCACATTGACTCTGTACTGGTACCTCCTGTATATAGCCTCCACATTGACTCTGCACTGGTATCTCCTGTATATAGC
>NW_027029705.1:0-1236 GCF_034236695.1 Oncorhynchus nerka
AGGTGCATTTTCAGAGATCCAGGAATCGTAAGCTCAATTTTCTAATTCAAACGCTTTATTACAAATGTAAGGAGAGTGTTCTGTCGCATGATGGAAGTCCAAGCATTCAACTTATGGACAGCTGAGCTAGGGTGTCTGTTTTGAACTCGTATCATATTTCATGTAGGCGACCTGTTTTGCATGTGTTTGTGTGGAATTGCCTCTGCTGAGAGGGTAGGCAGTTTACCCACTTTTTCAGACAAATACATTGTGGATATAGGAACTGAAACTGAACTAAAATATAACATGTAAAGTGTTGGTCCCAAGTTTCATGAGCCGAAATGTTCCATACACAACTTATTTCTCACGTTTTGTGCACAAATGTATCTTACCAGTTAGTGAGCATTTTAACTGCTGAGAGAATCCATCCACCTGACAGGTGTGGCATGTCAAGAAGCTGATTAAACCAATGTCGCAAGGATCTGTAGACAATTCATGGAAGCTGAAAATGTCCCATTTCTTCCTTGGCCTGCATACTCACCAGACATGTCACCCATTGAGCGTGTTTGGGATGCTCTGGATCGACGTGTACGACAGCGTGTTTCAGTTCCCTCCAATATCCAGCAACTTCGCACAGCCATTGTAGAGGAGTGGGACAACATTCCACAGGCCACAATCAACAGCCAGATCAACTCTATGAGATGTGTCGCACCGCATGAGGCATATGGTGGTCACACCAGAAACTGATGGGTTTGCTGATTCACGCTCCTACGTTTTTTTTAAATGCATCTCTGAACAACAGATGGATATCTGAACTCATGTGAAATCCATAAATTAGGGCCTAATGAATTTATTTCAATGGACTGGATTCCTTAAATGGGGCGGCAGGGTAGCCTAGTAGTTCCAGCGTTGGACTAGTAACAAAGGTTGCAAGTTCAAATCCCCGAGCTGACAAGGTACAAATCTGTCCTCCTGCCCCTGAACAGGCAGTTATAACCCACAGTTCCCTGGTGGGCCGTCATTGAAAATAAGAATTTGTCTTAACTGACTTGCCTAGTTAAATAAAGGTAAAAATAAAATGTTTTTTAAAAAACTAACTCAGTAAAATCTTTGAAATCGTTGCATGTTGCGTTTATATTTTGGTTCAGTACCTCTGTGATGTGCTCACAGCTAACTTCTCTGGAGACTTTGGCAGAGGAGACCAGGTGTTAGATATGGTGTAGCTTGTCTCCACTGTTGTTAGTCATGAACAAGTTG
>NW_027029706.1:0-1240 GCF_034236695.1 Oncorhynchus nerka
AAGTATTTTGGGGAGACAATTTGGAGAAACACGAATAAAACATGAAACATCGAGACAAATTATTTTAGTTTGAGGGGATTATCATAATTATTAGGTTTTGTTTTTGTAGTAAACGTTTGGGTTAACCTCTTGCCTCTAGTTGGGACGCTTGCGTCCCAACTAGAGCTCTGGAAATGCAAATGTGCTACGCTAAATGCTAATAGTATTAGTTAAAACTCAAGAGTTCATTAAAATACACATGCAGGGTATCAAATTAAAGCTACACTCGTTGTGAATCCAGGCAACAAGTCAGATTTTTAAAATGCTTTTCGGCGACAGCATGAGAAGCTATTATCTGATAGCATGCACCAATACACTACAACAGAAAAGCACAGCAGGGGACGTAAACAAAATAATTAGCATTTCGGCGTTACACAAACCGCACAATAAAATAGAAAACAGTCATTACCTTTCACCATCTTCTTTGTTGGCACTCCTAGATGTCCCATAAACACTATTGGGTCTTTATTTCGATTAAATCGGGCCATATAAAGTCAAGATATCGTTATATGTAGACTGTGTGATAAACGAAAAAAACAGCGATTTCACAACGTAACGTCATTTTTTTAAATTCAAAAAGTAGACGATAAACTTTCACAAAACACTTTGAAATACGTTTGTAATGCTACTTTAGGTATTAGTAAACGTTAATAAGCGATAAAAATCATCCGTAGGCGATGTAAATATCATTAGCTGTCGTCTTGGAAAAAATTTCAGGAGAGAGCTCTTCCGGAATGATCTGGGCGGAGACCGGAGGTAAGTCGTGCCCCTCTTTCGGTTCAACCAAGAATCAAAGAGGATTCAATTCACAAGACTCTAGACAACATGGGGATGCTGTGGGAGTTGAATGCTCGGTCTTATCTAATTCGGCTCACTGTTAACAATTGCTTGAAGTGGCGCAAGGATATTTATTTCCATTTTCTGTGATCAGGTTTTCCTGCGCTTTCCGATGTAACGCACGTTATGTAATAGCCACAGTCGTGATTTAACCAGTTTTAAAAACGTCCGAGGGTTTCCCTATCCACACATTCTAACCATATGAACGTACTATATTCCTGGCATGAGTAGCAGGGCGCTGAAATGTTGCGCGATTTTTAACAAAATGTTCAAAAAAGTAGAGGGTAGGAGCAACAGGTTAAGGGGATTTCCACGTTCCCAGACAGACAGATAGGGGAAAAGGCAGACAGAAGAGCCTCTCTCT
>NW_027029707.1:0-1241 GCF_034236695.1 Oncorhynchus nerka
TGGAACAGTATGATGTTGTTGGATAGGGCTTGTAGGGAGAAAGGAATACAGTAATAATGGAACAGTATGATGTTGTTGGATAGGGCTTGTAGGGAGAAAGGAATACAGTAATAATGGAACAGTATGATGTTGTTGATAGGGCTTGTAGGGAGAAAGGAATACAGTAATAATGGAACAGTATGATGTTGTTGATAGGGCTTGTAGGGAGAAAGGAATACAGTAATAATGGAACAGTATGATGTTGTTGGATAGGGCTTGTAGGGAGAAAGGAATACAGTAATAATGGAACAGTATGATGTTGTTGGATAGGGCTTGTAGGGAGAAAGGAATACAGTAATAATGGAACAGTATGATGTTGTTGATAGGGCTTGTAGGGAGAAAGGAATACAGTAATAATGGAACAGTATGATGTTGTTGGATAGGGCTTGTAGGGAGAAAGGAATACAGTAATAATGGAACAGTATGATGTTGTTGGATAGGGCTTGTAGGGAGAAAGGAATACAGTAATAATGGAACAGTATGATGTTGTTGATAGGGCTTGTAGGGAGAAAGGAATACAGTAATAATGGAACAGTATGATGTTGTTGATAGGGCTTGTAGGGAGAAAGGAATACAGTAATAATGGAACAGTATGATGTTGTTGATAGGGCTTGTAGGGAGAAAGGAATACAGTAATAATGGAACAGTATGATATTGTTGGATAGGGCTTGTAGGGAGAAAGGAATACAGTAATAATGAACAGTATGATGTTGTTGATAGGGCTTGTAGGGAGAAAGGAATACAGTAATAATGGAACAGTATGATGTTGTTGATAGGGCTTGTAGGGAGAAAGGAATACAGTAATAATGGAACAGTATGATGTTGTTGATAGGGCTTGTAGGGAGAAAGGAATACAGTAATAATGGAACAGTATGATATTGTTGGATAGGGCTTGTAGGGAGAAAGGAATACAGTAATAATGGAACAGTATGATGTTGTTGATAGGGCTTGTAGGGAGAAAGGAATACAGTAATAATGGAACAGTATGATGTTGTTGATAGGGCTTGTAGGGAGAAAGGAATACAGTAATAATGGAACAGTATGATATTGTTGATAGGGCTTGTAGGGAGAAAGGAATACAGTAATAATGGAACAGTATGATATTGTTGGATAGGGCTTGTAGGGAGAACGGAATACAGTAATAATGAACAGTATGATGTTGTTGATAGGGCTTGTAGGGAGAAAGGAATACAGTAATAATG